>NC_065556.1:14320036-14628610 GCF_022605725.1 Anthonomus grandis grandis
AGTGAAAATTGTGCGAAATTTATGTAAAATTAATGTCTCTTCCCAGTAGTAACACACTTAGTCATTCGTAAGCATGAGTTGCAAATAAGGAATATTTAATTTAGCACTAAACTGAGTAAACTAGGATATTTTGGATTCTAGTTAGGGAGTAGTTGAATGCATATAATGACCTTAAATATTTTTTGGCTCATTCGGTCACTTTTTTACCATCTGGTTTTCATGCAAGTGAAAGTGTGGCGAAACTGTATTAAAATCAAATAATCAAAACTATAGAAAAAAACGTTCTTAAACCAATAAACACTAAACTTAAGGCCAAACACCATTACGCACAATGTAATTTTAAAGAACCAAAACAAATCATAAGGGTTATCAAAATATGGCAATAAAATATGTAATGAACATAAGCAAAAAATTAACATTGATAAAATTTACACATCCTTACTAATTTGAATTTCCCATACATACAGTAATGGCCAAAAGTAGATAGACAAATGGTTTTTTAAAAAAATCAAAGGAAATAAAAATTCTATATTAAAGATATTTAAGTATACTATGGGCAACATAAACATGTATAAAAATAATAAAACATTCTTTAGAAACAATCACCTAATTTGGTAAATAATAAGAAATAACTAAATATACACTGGACAAAAGTAGATAGACAAATTTAAAAAATAACCAATACTCTTTTTTTTTCGAAGTATTTTTTTTTTAATTACAAACTAAACCATCTACAATATTAGTATTTTGTAAAATACCCATTATTGTCTATTACAGCCTGACATCTATGTGGCATTGATTCAATAAGATTGTCTATGAGTTTAAAACCAATATTTTTCCATTTCTGTTGCAACCGTTCGAATAATTCACCTTTATTTAAATAGTTTGTATCCCTAATATCACGATCTACAATTTCCCATAAATTTTCAATGGGATTAAGATCGGGTGACTGGGATGACCATTTTAAAACTGGTATTTTTTTTTCTTTGAAAAATTGCTTCATAATTTTGGAGGAATGCTTCGGGTCATTATCTTGCTGGAATTGGAATCTCAATGGTAAATTGTCTTCGACATAGGGCAACATAACATCTCTGAGAATATCCCTCTACATTAACCTGTCCATTATGCCCTCTATGCAATGTAACGTGCCCATTCCATAACCTGAGAAGCAACCCCAAACCATCACTGATCCACCTCCATGCTTAACTGTGGGTTTTGTGTACTTGGGATTTAAACGCTGGCCAGAAGGACGTCTAACATATTGAATTCCATCGGAATTAAACAAATTAAACTTCGATTCGTCGCTCCAGCAAACACGTTTCCATTCATGCTTTGTCCAGTGTATATGCTGACGGGCAAATTCCAATCGGGCTAAGCGATTCTTTTTTGAAAGCAATGGTTTTTTGCTGGCCTACGTGCAAATAGATTCTCTTCTACCAACCTTCGTCTTACAGTCCTTGAGGACACATTACAAATCCCTAGAGCCTGTAATTCTATCTGAATTTGACGAGAAGTCATGAAAGGGTTATTCTGGCTAATTTGTTTTAATTTGCGTACAGCTCTAATGTCCATTTTTTTTGGTCGACCATATTTATTTTTTGGCTCTAATGATCCTGTCCTTTCATGTCTTTTGATAATTGCCCAAACAGCTTTTCTTTTAACATCAAATCTACGAGCAATATCAATTTGACGATCACCCGCGCGATATGCATTAATAATGCGTTGTCTTAAATCAAGAGAGAATCTAAGTCCGCGTGGCATGTTGCACCTTGAGTTAAAGAGAAGCAATACTATACTAATTTTATTAATATCTAGACAAAAAAATAATTCCAAAATTGTTTTTGTCTAGGGGACCTGTGGGTAAATCTTTAAACAATTATATGAAAATAATACTTTGTCGATCTACTTTTGGCCACTACTGTATAAAGAAAATGTGAAGTTTGAAAATTAAGTTGAATTATGGCTCGTGGCAAAATTGTGGAAACTGAAATACATTGCAAAATAGTGGAAATCCAGCAAAATTGTTTATTTGCCGGCAAGCCAAGAAACCACTGTTTTCCAAAAAAAATTAAATTGTCATTGTTCACGTTCAATGGACTATTTAACAGTTGAAAAAATGTTGTTTTTAGCGACGAGTCAGCCTTTAAACTTTTCAGAGTGACGGTATCTATCATGTGAGACGCCCCAAAGGCAAAAGATTAAATGTTAAGTACATCTGTCCAACCGTTAAGCATCGAGGAGGTTGATGTGTGGGGATATTTCTCAGGGTCATGCTATAGGTCCGCTGCACAGACAAATGGATACATTTATCTTATGTATAGGGATCTACTACAAAATACAATAGGGTTCTATTGTGAGGAATTTATGCCTATAATATTCACATTTTAGTACGATAATGACCCAAAACATTCTTCATCAGTTACTCAAAAATTGGTTGCAAAACAATAACATTAACGTTTTGTTCTGGCTCTCGCAGTCACCCGAGCTAAACCTGATTAAAAATCTTTGCAAAACTGTTAATAGAAAAATTTGTGATCAGAATTATAAAAATTTAAATGAATTGTACGATTAGAAGAAGTCGAATGGAATCACAGGAGTTTGGAGAAATATTCCGGATGAAATTATAAACAATTTAATCCAGTCAATGTCAAGCAGATGTCGAGATGTGACAAATTTATTAAAACAAAAAATATCTGTTGCTATAATTTTTTTAAGTTAATTCTTTTTTTTACTTAATTAAAAAATTAAGATTGATCATTTAACTTTGTAGCATAATTTAAAAGGTGTCAATTACATTTACCAGCAGATACCTTTTAAAAAAAAATGAGGTTAAATAAGTTTCCTAGTTCAAAAGTCAAAAACAACTAAGGTACAAATGATAAACTTAATGTAATTTTTTTGAATTTAAACTTAGCATTTCTTCTTCTTTTTAACAAAATTTGCACAGTAAGTTTTTTTATTTGACAAATCTGAAAATTAGCTTTTTTAAAATTATATCATAGAGGGCGCCACCAGAAACATTTTTTTTTAACTCCGTAACTTTTCTAGGCATGTCATAATTTATTTTTTTATTTAAAATATGCATTATGCAAATAGTTTTGCCTAAAAAAGGTATACTTTAAAAATCTCACTACGATTAACTTTTTTTATATTTAAATTTTAAGTTATCAATGCGCTCAAGATAAAATTTTATTTTCCTAGTTATTTAGGCTGTGCCTGACAAGATGAATTTTATAAATTAATTTAATTGTCATTGTTTACTTCCACATATTTAATAACGTTATACATTATCTTTTATTATGTTCTTATTGTTAGTTCTGGTAATAACTCTCAATCAATGAATCAAAATGGTTTATTTGTCAAAATTTACAGTTTTATAGGTCAATAAAAATTACAAGGAAAAAAAATACATTGACAAATAGGACTATTCTCTCGATTATAAAACCGTTTTCCCTAGTAAGCACAAGCAAAGAAGGGATGAAAAAGCCCTTTACAATTTACAAAAACAATTTTACAAAAATAAAAATAACGTTTTTATATAGGAATGCAAAGTAAGATATACAATTAATAATCTAAAATTTTAAGACAGGCAGCGGCAGTGCGACAACGGATGAGCCCAAGGAGAGAGGACAGACGAGGCAAAAAAAGACTCCAAAAAATAACCCCAAGATGCGTGCATCGGTCTAGGCTATCAAAAAATATACGTATGTATGTTACAAAAAAAGAAAGAATAAAACTAAAAACGGAATTTTAAAATATAATCTCCGATCATTCCACTGAAAATTAGCATATGATCAAATTGTACTTTAACCCATTAGATTTTTGCATATGGGGATACACGAAATTAATTGTAGGAATATTAACTGCTACTGAGTCATTTCAAAATGAGCAATTACTTTTTACAAAAAAAAATTTAAATGTACAGTGCCGGCAGTAGGTCTCGTTTGAAGCAGTTCGTTTTCGATTGTGAAGAAGCCTATTTAGTATTAAAATGCCTCGAGGCATAAATTTATCTGAACAAATAAAAAAACTTATAATTGAGAAGCACAATGCGGGAGTGAAACAAGTAACAATCGCTAGATAACTTGTTCTTCATGAAAGTGTCATTTGTAAACAAGTCAAATTGTGGCAAACTAGAGACGCTACTGCCAGCATCTCCCAGGTAGACCCAAAAAAACAACATCTGCAACTGGCAAGCTAATTAGACGATGTTCTATAAGAAATCCATTTTTATCCGACGAAGATATCAAAAAGGCATATTCCAGCATTTCTCTTTCAGTTCGATCTATTCAAAGACGTTTATGTGACGCCAACTTAAAAGCCAGGAGACTGGTAAAAAAACCTTTCATTTCAACGAAAAATAGACAAATTCGTTTAAGATTCGCAAAAGAACACTTACATTGGACCCCTAATGGAACACTTACAATGGAAAAACGTTTTATGGTCAGATGAAAGTAGGTTCAATTTATTTGGGTCAGATGGTATAAGATGGGTTAGACGTCCCGAGAATGAAAAATTCAACCCAAAGTACACTATTCCCATAATCAAAAATGGAGGCGGTAATGTGTTGGTGTGGCGATGTTTTTCCGAGCATGGCGTTGGTCCACTGGTGAGAATAAATAGATGGGATCATGATTAGCCAATATTATCTAAAAATCTTAAGGAATAATATGCTTCCCTACGCCGAGGATAATTTGCCGTTAATTTGGAAATTCCAGCATGATAACGACCCCAAGCACACTTCTAAAATTGTTAAAAATTTCCAAACCTCCCAACAAATTCAAGTTCTGAAGTGGCCAGCTCAAAGTCCAGATTTCAATCCCATCGAGAACTTGTGGGAGCACCTATGTAGACAAAAAAGTTCGACAAAAAAATCCGAATAAGTTTCGAAATAAAGACGAATTATTCTAAGTCCTAAAAGAAGCATGGAGTGAAATTTCCGGAGATATTATACACAATCTTCTTGAATCTATGCCAAGACGGTGTAGTTAAGTTGTGAAGAATAACGGTTAGCCCACAAAGTATTAGTGTGCTTTTATCCACATTTTGTATTATAACATAATTTTATTATGTCATAAAAATAAAAAGTTTTTCTATTTTTGTGCATAGAGAAAATAAATTTTGTTTGCATATTTTGTAATAAATTATTTGTTTCCAATTTTTTTTTCTAATTATTTTCGTCACTACTAGATATAACCGTAAACATTATTTACAATTACTTCAAATAAGTTTAAATAAGAAAAAAATAAAAATATTAAAAGTTTCTCCACTTTTGGCCAGCACTGTATTGAGACAAATGGCAGTCATGTCAATCATTCACTGACAAATATTCAAAATTGTAATTTATCTTTTGTATTTTTTCATTCATTGGAAGTCTAATAAAAGCAATTTAAATAGCTTATGAATGTCATTTTTGTTTGAATGTCATGTTTTTGTTTGAGTGCATTGAAAACTTTAAATGTAAATATTTTGAAAAGGATTAATCGTAGAGATATTTTTGAAGTATACCTTTTTTAAGCACAATTTAATTGCACAATGCACATTTAAAACAAAAAGTTAAACTATGCCAAGGCTCAAATTACGAGACAGTTCTACCACTAACCAAAACTCTTTATTTTTAAAATTAAAACTTTTAAAAGTTTTAATGTTCTCCCGAAGATGCTAACATCGTTAGCAAAACACGTGTCGAACTTAAAAATAAAGGGTTTTCGTTAGTGGTAAAACTGTATCGTAATTGAGCATCACACCAAGGGATTGGTGTGATGCTCAAAGGATTATTAGCCTTGGCATAGTCCTAAGGTTCCAACCATAGGACTATGCCAAGGCTAATAAAGTCACAGACTTCAAAAAAATCAAAATGTTGCTGGTGGCGTCCTCAATGACATAATTTAAAAAAAAAGGTTAATTTTATAATAAAATTTGTCATAATATGGTAAAATAAAATGTATTTTATATTATAAAAAAAATCATTGTCGCAATTTTGTTAAAAAAAAGAATAAAAGCTAAATTTATGGCCCAAATTCACAAAAATGAAAATCACCCTTGTATCACCCTGTATACTTGGGTTGTCTTTGGCTTTCAGACTAGGAAAATTTTAATTATTTCCTTAGCCCCATTTTTTTTTAAAAGCTCTTTAATCATTTACTACATTTTTGTATATTATGTCATTCCTACATGTATCACAACCTAATGTTGTTTTAATGTTAGATTATGTATAAGAAATAAAAAATAAAAATAATTTTGTTACTATAACTTTGTCGAATACTGTAAAATTTTTGAAAAAATAAATTAACAAAAAAAAGTGTTAGTGTTTCAGGATAAAAATTATTTTCTCTCTTTCAGGCAATATCACTAAGTAATAAAAATACAATTCGCGACCTGACAGGAGATAACTATGGGATCGTCATAAGCGAATGTCATTTAAAAAATTTAGATAATATTGAAAAGCAGATTTTAAAGCCGATCTTAAATAAAAACAAAACCTATTATATTCCAGTAGACCTTTTTTTAAGGAACGCAGGTGCCTTAGATTTGAAAAACCTTTATTTTTTAGATTATTGTTTTAAGATTATATTATTATTGGTTTAAAAACGTAATGGAAGCTACTAAGGGAACTAATACTTAAAAACAGAAAAAAGTAATAAAATAGTGACATTAATTATAGGAAAAATAAATAATATTAATTTTACTTCTTTATTCAAATGTTTATATTGCTTCATAGGAAGTTGCAAGAATTTTTATTGCAAGTTGACAAATAAATCCTTTTTTATTTCAACTTCTAGTTTAATTTCTTATATAAGCTATATTTAGACCTATCAGATAAATGAAGAAAAATTACTCCTCAATGAGACCAAAAAATCTTATTACATTTTATTCAAGTATGGTTTTTATTGGAAATGCGTTAATAAAATAGAAATGAACTTACGAAATTTAAAAACAAAACATTTAAAACAATTGTTTAAAAAATGTTATTTTTCTTTCCATGAAAAGGGTGAGAGACGATTATTAACTATCCATTATGACCGTATCGCGGAGATAAAATAGGATAAACAGCAGTTATCTTAATAGAAACAAAAACTTTTTCTTTATGATTATCAGTAAGATAATACTATGTTCAAACAAATGTTAAATAATAACCTAACTATGTATTAAACACCAATAAGAAAAAAATAGTCTTACCTTCATCGCAGACATTTTCTCCTCAACGGTCGCGATATCCTTCTGTGCCATCTTCTTAGCGCTGCTCTCTTTGCCTTTCTCTGGACTGCCTTTATTTTTATTCTTCGCCTTATTCTTCTTGCCACTGCCCTTATCCTTTGGCGTGTCGCTTTTACTGGTACTGCTCACAACCTGGTGTTCGAACTTTTCCTTTTTGAAAGGACTGATCAAGGGGCTAGTGTTACCGCTGTTCTGATCTCGCTGCGGAGACTCGGGGCTGGTGGGTGCGTACCCGTCAGAATTTACAGGCGAGGGTGTTTTCGATAAGTGGGCGGAAATGGCGCTAGGAGAGTTGTAATACTCTTTTGTAGATTTACACTGGAATAACAAAAATTCTCGTTAGTAATTTAAAAGTAGGATAAAAGTGATTTTAATTATTAATACTTCTTAATATTTGTAAAAAATTTACCGAAATAAAAAGAGGTCAAACTTGATTTAGTCACATTCACAACTAACATTGAAGTGAAGCGACGTAAAAGATTAGTTTCGGAAAATACCAAAAATAACCCGTTATCAATACAAAAAGCAGTATTTTTTAGACAAAAGATAATACGTATCGCAGTAGCAAAAAAAGAGTGCACACTAATTTTAAGCCTCAGAAATAAAAATGAAATCTCAAAATATGATAAGTGATTATACTCTTTTATCATATTTTATATACAATAGTGAAAAAATTTTAAAAAAAACTATTGTGGGGTTCAAATGATTTAATGCTAAACTTATCAGGCGCCTTTTAAAATTAGCTAAAATGCATGAACGTCATCCATATACATTGCCGCGATTAGCATTTAACAAGAAATGTTTGTTTTTTGTTACGCGATAACGAATTTGTGGTTAGAAATAAGTAGGGAAACTGGTTTTTTATATTCAGTTTTGGACCTATAGTACAAATATGAATCCTCCCCGGATACTTTTAATGTAATAAAAATAAACAAAAAAAGGTAGGGAAAATCGTTGATAATAAAGTTATGAAATATTTCTTAGGTGGTATGGTAACACAAATATGATAGTTGTGGTGATGTAACAAATGCGCCGATGTCAAGAAGCCGGAGGGTATCAAGAAAAAAAGGATACCGTTCTTTGGAGTGATAAAAATGAAATATTAATACAGAAGAACAGTTGGGCGTAAGATTCGATGTAAAGTATCAAATTCAAGTTAAAGGGTTCATAGAGCAGGAATATAAAGAGATTTTAAAGTCCTGTCTCAGAATAATATTTAGCATTTCAGAACAAAAAATGTATCCTATAAGTTACCCGAATTAGAGTGCTGAAAATTAGAGTTGCTGAGTTTTTCTACAAAATTATTAAATATAAGCGTCCTCGATCGTTTTATCAAATGTTTATGTCAAACTGATATACACCGGATGGCCACTTAAGCAAGGTAAGCCGCTCTATCTCAGAAACTAATAATCGTAGAACCTTCAAACAAAAAATGTTGTTATAAAGGCAGGCAAAAAAATGCTGGAAAATATTTTTAAGTTCATTGGTCGGCCGCTAGACGGCGTTACAGCTACTTCAAAATTTAAAATTCTATTTTTGCCAAAAACTTACAATAATGGGCATCCGTATTTGTATCCGCGGATTTTCGAAGAAAAACTAGTATTTTTAGTTTCTTTCTTTAAACAAATATTCATTTAAACACAAGTTTTCTCAACTCGACTAAGGCAATAGAATTTACAATTTTTGTAATTTTAATTTTTTAATAGTTAAATTTTTTTTAATAACTTTAGTTTGAGTAGGGATATCTTAATTCGATTTTCACCAAACTGTTCAGCTTTGTTCCCTGCTTTTAATAGCATAAAAATATATACCGGGTGACGCAGAAAAAAGGGAATACTAAATAACTTTGTTAATTTTCAAGATAAACAAATGAAATTTGGTATATCGATAGAATAGTTATAAGAGCATCTTTTGACATATTCTATTGTTTTCCATCACTTCCAGTTTAACAGCAAGTGAGACTAACTTTCTTACGAGAAGGAGGTGGTCGTTTCAAACAATACATGTAAAAAGTTTTGTATTAAAATGATTTATAAACTTCATATTTTTTTCTGTTTGTCACCGTTTGTGTGTACCTATGTTATGTTAAGTAAATGTTAAATAAAATATGTAGTATTAAGATATTGAAAAAAATATTATATTGAAAAATTTGTTCTTTTATTCTTAAATAGTAATATGACGTTTGCCAAAATATGATGTGTTAAGTCATTTGAAAAAAAAGTCCTTCCTGTTTGCTCATTTTTGTGAATTAGTTTTTTTTCTTATGAGCTTATTTATCAACCGATTTAAAAAACAATCATATCAAATTATTGGGAGAAAGAAACCGCATTTCAAAAGTATTTGTTCCCAATACTGTGCTATTTAAAAAAATAATGTAAATACCAAAATTAATGATTTGGACATTTTAAATAGGCGTGTAAAAGATTTAGGTCATAAAATGCAATGAAAACTATTTTTTCCGTGATTACTTGATTAAAAATTAAAACTTTCAACGCATGCATGCACCCTATTTTAAAATTTAAAAAAATGATTTTTTTCTATCAGTATAAAACAAAAAGTAGCACATAGAGTACCATTGTTTTCAGAATAGTATTTTCTATCGAAATACGTAATAATATACCAAGTGTCCCATTTAAAATAAGAAAGTTAGTGTCATTTTCTTTTAAACCGGAAGTGATGGAAAACAATAGAATGTCAAAAGATGCTCTTATAACTAACTATTCTATAATATATCAAATTTCATTTGTTTGAAAAGTAAAAAAGTTATTAAGTGTTCCCTCTTTTCTGTGTCACCCAGTATACCTTTATATTTGAGATTTCTTAAATAATTTTTTGAATAAAGTAAATCCCAAGTTAACGCCCCCTATCGGATTTTGGCAAAAGCTCACAGTAATATTTTTTTGATATAAAAATAAAGCAATAAAGAGACTTTTAACCAAAACTTATTTTAAAAGAATTGGCCCACCCAGACCCGACTTTCAGCTGTTTTCTCACTCAAGCTAAAAAGTCCCCGATAGAAATTTTTGTTTTAAACTTTTTCGTATGGAAATGTTTGGAAATTATTACAATAACATTTTAAGATGTCCGTTATTGCAAGATTTTTGAAAAAAATTGAATTTTAAAGTTTGAAGTAGCTGTAACGCCCTCTAGCGGCCGACCAATGAACTTAAAAATATTTTCCAGCATGTTTTTTGCCCGCTTTTAAAACAAAATTTTTTGTTTGAGGCTTCTACGATTATTAGTTTCTGAGATTCAGCCGCTTACCTCGATTGAGTGGCCACCCAGTACATATATTTGGTGACTGAATCTTTTAACAATATAGCCACCAGACATAATTTCTTTTGATCACCTGTCAGAAAACCTGATAAAAAATGTAAACAGTATGTGGCAACATAGTGTGACAAGTAAAAAAGCAGGTGTTTTGACAGGTGTGCACAAAAGATTATGTCTGGCAGCGACTATACCAACTATAAAACAGAAACTTTTAGAAGTAATTTTCGTATCAGATGACATTTGTACTTAATAAATACAGGTTATGCGCTTTTCCGCGACAGTAGGTTAAATTACTAATAACGTTTATAATAATATTTCCGTTATGAAATAAGGTATGTTTACATATTTATTTTCAGCTATTCCAATTGAAAATTCGGTATAATTTTATATGATTAGCAACAACTAGGTAGAACTCAATTTGTAAAATTGAGCGACTGTATCTCAGTTAAAGTTTCCTCTGGTGTCCCGCAGTGGTCTTCATTCAGAACCAATTTTATTCGCATTATTTTTGCTGGCCATTCTGATATCCATTGCGTGTAGCAAATAAATCGCTGATGAAATAAAGTTATTTTGCCCAATAGAATTAGATGGCAATTGTCTACTTTTGCACGCAGATCTAGACAGATTCCAGCAGTGGTGCATCTTAAACAGAATGGATCGGAATGTCTCCAAATGTTTTTTTTCTTTTTACAGCAAATGACTACAGGTTAAATGGCATTTCTCTCTCAAGACCAGACAAAGTTAAGGATCTCGGTATAGCTCTTGATTCCAAACTCTCTTTTACACCACATTTCCACAATATGATTATCGAGGCTATGGCAGCGTTAAGTTTTATTCATGCCTTACAGTGGGTCTTTCAGTAAATACTATAAAGATTTTGTATTGCTCTTTGATTCGCCCTATGGTAAAATATTGTTCTGTAGTGTAGTCACCATCTAATCAAGTGCAAGTCGTGTAGATTTTGTCGTGTAGACATTGTCGTGTAGATTGTCCTGAGATTCTGGGCAACATAAACTTTCATGTTGCGACCAGGCAAAATCGTCACACTTACCTTCAATAAACCCTTCCATTAAACAAATTATAGGCAAAATGAGTCCCTTATAAGAATTATGCATACAGCAAATAACTTTAGAAAATAAGTATTGCCTTTTTGATTCATCCCCTTGCCGTCTTAATTTTATGTAAAAAGATAACTTGTGATGTTTTGCATACTGTTTGATATTTATTATGTATATGTGTATTTATAATTCAGTCTAGATATAAGCTAACTTTTGATAACTTTGTATTGTAAATGGATGAACCGTAAATGAATAAATAAACACAGATAAATATGAGCCTATACTACAATAATTTGCCGAAACAAAAAGTCATCGTCAAAAAAAGTTTTCATACTTTATTCTATATCAATATAGAATTAACAAAGCCAATATTATTTCATTCGAGATAATCTTGATAAGGTATTATTTAATTTTTTTTTACTTTTGAAACAATAGCTTGATTATTTAGTTTATTGCACTTTAAACGCCCGAAAAATGTCGAAGATAATTACTTATACACGACTTTTTTTGTTTTAGTGTTATAGCCAAAAACTTATTGTTTAAAATTATATATTTTTTTGATTCGATTCTCATATATTAAAAGAGATTTAGAAAAAAAGTTATTGAACAAACTTTAATTGATAACAAAAGTAGTTTTTAAAAAATGTATCCTCAACTTTCGGCACAGACAAAAGTATTAAGAAAACCGTTTGTCTGTTTCCTAGCGGGATTTTAGTTTTATTTACCCCTGTATCAGTAAATTTCTGGCACTCTTAGAAGACAAATGTCTGACTAGAGCGTGGCGGAGGGGAAATGTAGTGTATAATACACAATGGAATGAATAACTAACTTATTATAACTTACCTTTTTAATTTCCAATTCCAAAGCTTCGTCCGTAATGATAATCGAACTTGATCTAGAAAGTTTAAGTTCTCTCGGGTAGATTATATCAATTGGAGCAGTTTCTACTCCGCTCAAAGATCGCTTCAATGATTTAGCAGGGGTCACCGTCTTGGATGGAATACTATTCGGTCTAACCTTTAAAAACAAAAAGAAACCTATTTTAGAATGCTACTGAATTAATATTTGAACGTATTGGGTAAAAACAAACAAAAAAGAAGTGAAAAAACTATATTTTTATTGAAATATTATAATATTATTCTTCCTATATTCTCCATGCAGGATAATTAAAAACTTTTAATGAAAATTAATCTTCCAGCTCATTCCTTCAATTTTATTAGAAATCAGCTTACCAATATCCACAGATTAATCCCAAGAAAATGCCATACATGATAAAAGAAACTAATGCAAAACCTCACCAGAAACCTTACCATAGTGACACAATTTAAAATGTTTTATAAATAAAAGCAACAACAATATATTTATACACCTAGTTCCATAAAATTTCTAAAACCCACTGAAAAATACGAAAGTTAAAAAACTAATAACCCATATTTTTATATCGTTTTTTTTTTCCGATAAGGTTTAAAACAACGCAACATTAATATTTTTAAATAACCACGATGTTTTTATCGAGACTTGCGAAAAAACATTTTAAAACCAATTCACATTTTAATAAATACAAGTTTATCGATTTATTACCAAAACCAGTTAATTATTACAAAATTATTATTGTATCCTCAACTTTCGGCACAGACAAGAGCATTTAAAAGGCACTTGGCTGTTTCCTAGTGGGAATTCATTTTGTTTACCCCCGCTTAAGAATTAATCTGGCACTCTTGGTAGACATATAGGCTCTACCAGAGCGTGGCGTAGGGGAAATTAAAAAAAAGCATATAAAGTATGTAATGTAAGTATGTAAATATGTGTAATATTTCTTGTACTATGAATTAATCTGTTTTAGATTCTGTATAAGGTCCTTCTAGGCCTACAAGTCCCACAGGCAAGAAACATGATCTTTCACTCTTCTAGAAAATACCTTAGAATTTTGATTGTATGCATATTTTTGTAATATTTTAATTTTTTCTAAATATTTTTTTTTATATTTAAAGTGCCACTCTTAGATATTGCTATCCAAACGCCAGTGTTCTTATCTCACGTCCACACTTGGTATTTTTAAAACTTTTCCCCTGTTTTTGTGCCTAGAATATTGTTGTTTAGTACAGCTACATCTATCATGTACATATAATGTGCTCAATGGTTATTACTTTTCCGGCATTAGTTAGGGTGAAGGTTTTAAACAAAATCTATATATTTTTGGTATTTTCATGTCTTGAATGGGCAACATAAACCCTCCCGTTTCTAAAAAACATTTGAAGATAATTCTGAAATCTCCTATGATGTTCTTTTGATAGAACAGTTTGTTTCGACCATTTTTATCAAACAGTTACTTCCATAATGTACAGTGCAGAATCTCATGAAGCTTCTCTCTTTTTTGCAAATCTACTACTATGACGTCTATTAGAATTTTAAATATTAATTTGATTTCATCAAATACCTTTTTGCCTATGAAACAATACTGATTACTTTTATCCTATAGTATTCTTCCATAGCAAACCCAACTTAAATTTAAAACAAATACTCCAAAATTACATATAATACATTAAATCTTGATTTAAGAGAAGATATAAAATCAGAGATTATCAAAGGCAGTAAATATAGCGCTATGAAACAAAATTAAGGGAATATAAAATGCATTAAACCCTTTGATACCTACCTTTTTAAAATAGCGAAATCGGATCAGTAGATTTTTTTTTCTAACTAAAATGACACCTGCTCAAAGAAATGAAATTAAAAAAATAAAAAATGTCTCAAGGAAAAACATAAAAGATAAATAAAAAATCTGCAACTCGCCCTGGGCGAGGTTAATATTTACCACAAAAATGTCAAAAAGAGAAAGGAGAATCGACTTAAATCTTATTTTAAAGATCGCTAGTCAATAGCCGGGTTTAAAGTCACTACTATAATTTTCATTCATATAACAGTTTGGCACAACCTTGGAGAAAGTATTAATTCTAATAAATAATTAATCAGTCACAAGAATTGGCTGCTTTAAACTTTAGTTTAGACCTCACAGTTTAGTTAAGAACTGTTTGGCGTTGTAAAGACTGAGTCAAAATAGAACTAAAATATTTTTGAATATTTCACTCCTTACTCTTTCTCTTTTATACAACAGTTAATACGAATTATAAAATTTAACAAACATAGGCAGATGTTTCTTCCGAACATTTGTAAAGGATATTGTTTTCTAGAAATGTGCTATTTGAAATGAGTAATTTTAGTTGGGATTCCTTTCATAACAATAACTGAAAAGTCTAAAAGGGTCTAGAGACTGAATTAAAAAGAGTCAAGAAAAATATTGTTTAGACCATGCATGAAACTTCACAATTAAAAAATAAAATACATACAATAAATGTAAGGATCTCTTAAGAACCAAATGACTTTGACACTTTGTATCTCATAAGATCAATGTAGGAAAAAACATTATAGAACTAATAGACATGATGTTAGACATGACATTTGAAGCAATAAGCATCATTTACTTCGTTATTGAAATAGATACTAAATGGATACTATCCATAATAAATCAGTTCTTTATAAATATAAACATTATTCCTTCATAGGTCATTGAAGTACACATCAGGGTACATGTATACCTCTAAAATCACCTAAGACTTGTTTTTAAAAATTTCATCTATAAATGAATATTTGTCAGAGAACAACTTATATAATAAAAAAAAAACAATAACTAACTAAGTGTACAAAATATCTTAACATTGTATCCTACCCTGTCTGATTTCTTAGATGTCACAATATCAACAGCTTCACTTTTCAAGTCTTTGTCTGCTAAGCAAGTTTGCTGTCGCTCATATGCCTCATCTATGGATTTGATGCCTCCTGTGTCACTTCGAGCTCCAATTCTCCTCTTTTTGTACCACAAATAGCTGAGCAGAACGGCAACGGAAGGCAAGCTCCACACTAATAACTGACGAACTGGAGACGGGGCCATAGCGTGAACGATCCACTTTTATTCGAACCAAAATTACCAATATACTCCTAAAATGAAAGGAATATATTAATTAGTATAAGGGATCTTACGCGTTAAATAAGTTGGTTAAATTAGGATGTGATATTTATATTATGTATTTGGCATCCGCTATGTATATTTCCGTAACACACAGAAATACTGGGTTATGTGTATATTTCCACATGTTGATCTATTTTTATTCGCCATGGATCAAGGACACAACATGCGTATGCCAAAATAATCATATCAATCAATGAAAATGTATCCACAACTTTCGGCACAGAAAAAAGTATTAAATACCCTTAGATCTGTTTCCTAGCTGGACTTTTTTATTTATTTATCCCTGAACAGTGATTTTCTGGCACTCTTGGCAAATATGAAATTATTGCTAGAGCGTGGCGTAGGGAAAATCTCATATATATTATTATACATGCATTATAATTCATTAAAACGACATTATCACAATGCATTGAATATGTAAATAAATCGATGTGGAAAATAGGTTTTTATCGAAAAAAAAAACGAGTTTTTTGCTACGACACTCGATAGGTAAATGAATGTCAAACCTTTACCGGATTTACATAACTAGCATAAAAAGTCAAAAGCCGATCCAAAAAGAGAAAAGAAGGTCGCCTGGTCGAGCTCGAATAAACTATGCGTGAGAAATGTCGTAAAGCAATAATTCTTATAATTGAACATTATTAACTTGTATAAATTCTTGTATGTTATAAAATAAAAGGTTTGGTTCATTTATTAAATTATCGAATAAAATCCTGTATTTTCAAAAACTGCTTGTAAGACCTACATTATAACGTCATCAATAAAAAATTACATAAATCGATAATTAATTCATAATAACGTGTTTGGCAATTGCTAAGTTTTACATAATATCTGCTTAAAATGTCAGTATATAGCATTTTTTCCACGAGGCTATTAAATTAAATAATAGTTTGAAGGTTGTCGAAAATCATTGAGTTATGCAGGCTACGCATTTGCATACAAATTTAGTCATTATGTCTTCTCTTCATGTCTCCTATTTGATTTTTATTATTTCCGCACTACTACTGTTGCTGACGTCGCTTCGTAGTAAAATTCAAGTCAAAATACACTGATACTCCACAACAGCATTTCGAACATCATTACACCAAAAGTCAATCATCAAAATGTGTGAAAAATTCTATTGAAATGTGTATACATAATTATCTTCAATTACTGTTAGCGATGCTAATGGTTATTTATTTAAATATTTAGGTGTAATTTATGAATTCTTAATCAACGTCCCTTAACAGATTAGTTGTGTCTAATGGCCTACGACCTTTTGTAAACATGCTTTAGGTGAAATTTTTAACATAGGAGGGTAGGTCATAAACTTAATGTGTGAAATCATTTAGTTAATAGCACAGGTTCTGGAAATGTCTACTCAATTATGGAGTACATTGATCATTCTGTTAATTTGCCACTAATAAAGCATTAGTGAGCAAAAACTTTTGCATTCTATAGAATTATACCGGTCAAGACTCTAATTGCTCTTGTAATTAGATCTAATAATTATCAATAAAGTGGTATTTTAATGATTATGACTCTTGATATGTTGTATAGTAGCATCCTCTGGATTAGGTATACATAAACAAATATTTCAAGGTATGGTTACTGAAACTAGTTTTTTGGCTCCAAGTGAAACACATGAAATTCTTCTGAAGCAAGGTTTCCAGTAAGTTTCAGCAGCGTTGAAAACATTACCACTTTGAATACTTAAGCTTCTCTTACTCTTCCTCTTCATAAATTAACCTAGGCTACAAAAAGTCATATTTATGCAGCAGATGTCTTTATGATGAATGTTTTTATGAATCACCGATATAAATTACTGGTTTACTGATTTTCCTACATCTCTCCTAAAATATGCTTTTTAAAATTGCAGAAATATATAGTTACAAAGTTATGTTCAAATATTGATTCTTAACGATTTGCAATGAATTCGCAAGGATTCTTAAATGATTCCTACAGTGATTCTCAATATTCTCTATGTATCAACTAATTCCTATGCAATTTCTTAAATAATGTAGATTTATTTAGAGAAATGGCCCAAAAATCAAATGGCCAATGTATAAAAGATGCTGCAGTTAAAAATCCATGTGTTTAGATGGGTTAATTGGTCCAACGGCTGTTCCTCTGGAAATTTCCTGCCTCACCATGACATCAATTAAATAAGGCTTACAGCAAAGTGACAATTTGGGGATGATGATGCAAACCTTTATTGTTTTGGCATAAAAAAATCCGTCGTCTGTTCAATATATTCTCTAATCTTTATGACCCAGTTCCATTCTCCCTCAAAATAAATTTTAAGCCTGAGTGTAAAACATACATATAAAATTATAAAACGGCCCAAAGCTAGAATTAGCCTAAAATTAGAAGAGATATTTCAGATAAATAACCAGAACTAAAAGTGTAGAACAAGCTAAAAACTAAAACTATACAGGGTGTCCGAAGTCTGTTCACGATTTTTTTCCTCCCCTGTATATGGATATGAAAAAAAAGTTAAGATAAGAAAGTCTTTGTTTGAAAATACTAATTTTGTTGACAGTATTGGCAAATGTACTTAGTGTCTAAAAAACGAAGTTTTTATTGCCAAGTAAGATTTTTTAAATAAAACGCCCTGTTTATTTTACCAAATTTTTACGCTTTATTTAATTCTACATCAAAAATGTATGGATACACTATACGTCAAATAATAATTAAATTATTGATTAGATTTCAACGCTGCTGGAAGAAGTTCCTCTAGCAGAACGACTTAATATGTATCAAATGTCCTTGACCATAGATTTGGAAGGTACCGGATAGGAAATAGAAAACCTGCCAAGTGGCCAGCCCGCTCACCTGACTTAACACCGCTAGATTTTTTACTGTGGCGATATTTAAAGAGACAAGTTTACAGTGAAGAGCTAAAGAATTTGGGGGATTTTAAAAACAAAATTACATAATTCCGAAAGAAGTAATAAGAAGCGGCCTGTACCACTGACCTAATAAAAAGGTACGAACTCTGTCAAACCTAGAACGGTCAGCAGTTTAACATTTACTATAAGTTTTTTTTAATTATTCTAGTTTTATAATTATTTTTAATAGTAGATTAAATAAAAAATAAATAATATCATCATAATTAGCAATTATCTCAAAAGCCATCAATATTTGACGTTGGTTACATTAGACATTTATTATGAAGAATTAATAAATAAGTTCCATTTAAGAAAACTTACTTGACCATGAACTCTGCTTTTGAGACATTCTGTACATTTACCAATACTAGCTACGTTTACAACGCGTGTACCAAATATTTAATACTTGGATCAAATGACGTCATGAGGACTATTTTTTCGGTGTAAATGACAGCTCACTAAAATTTGATCCCAAACAGGGTAGATTAAATTTAGTTTTTTTCGGTGTAAACTGACCTATTTTGAAGTACCAAAATGACAAGTTTGACATTTTATTGGATGTTAGATTAGGAGGTTTTTATTTTTGTACACAAAAATAAAGAAGAATAGGAAGAGAAGGACAAGCGTAAGCCTTAAAAAAATTATTAGTTTATTTTTAATATTTTTAGTCAACAATAACACTTTTAAATATTTAGAGGTTATGTCCTTCGTCTAAACTGATAAACTCCTTCAACTGATATTTTGATCCTAGAGATAATCCTGCACTAATTTAACCCTCAAAATCAATCCTTGTAAACAGGGATGTACTAAATAAAAATAGTCTATCATTTGATCCATGGACCTAATAGATCCGCGCGTTGTAAACGTAGCTACTGTCAACAAAATTTGTATTTCCAAACAACCATTTTTATCTTAACTTTTTCTTAAATCATATACGGGGAGGGGAGGGACAAAAAAACGTGAAACGTAAATAGAGTTGGGACACCCCGTAGAGCCGAAAATAAGAACACTTAAGAAACATATAAGACAGCTTTTATACGCCGTAAAACTTCAACTAAACCTTAAACTCCTTTTGGCTTAAAAAAAACAGGTTTCCAAAATATTAACATTTAAGCCGTAATTAGGCCTGCAAAATTAACGTACTGCTGTAATTGGAAGAGAACTGTAAGCGTTCCGTCTGCGAATTCCACACCGGTTTTTCACCCGAACGACCGGCGAGAACACGTTCTTCTTCACCCGGTCCGATGCAGATATACGACTAATTACATCACCATTATTTGTTCAAATTACCGCAGCGGTACCGTTAAGTGACTTACTAGACTGATTGCTTCATGCCACGCAAGACATAATTTTATCAGGTAAATAAGTCCCTAGATAGGCCAATATTGTAACAAGAGCCCAGGAAAATTGTGTATTATCCCATCAATGTTTTTTTTTACGGTCTGATAACTTTTAAACCAAGCCGCACTCTGCTGCATTACAAAACGACAAAGCGTTGAACCAGCTGAATGAAAATACTTCGTAACGCTGAATGAAAAGGATGTTTTTTTGTTGTAAAAGGATATACGTTGCGAACAACATATTTAGTTTCTATAACGACAGTGGTTTTATATACTGTTTACCTTGTAAATAATAATCGGTAAGATGAGAAGTAATTGAAACTATGCTGGCTATTATTTTTTACTACATTAGATTAGTTAATTAAAAGATGCACTTAAAACTGACTTCCGTTGTCGGTTTGTTTCTGAATTGAAACATGAAAAATACTATTTAATAATTGGCTCGAGACAAGGTCACCAATGATTAAAGTGTAAGGTTTTCTGGCCCGGTATTAGGTTCTGTAACCCAAGAACGAATTAAAAAAAATTATATATTCACTCCAATAACACCAAAGGTTTTTTTTTTTTAATTATGTATCTGGTCCGACTTGAAGTACAAAAAGCATTACGGTTTTGTGTGAGAACAGGTTCGGTAAATGTCAGTGGAACTTGACCCTTACTTTTGGTGAATGGGAATGTCTTTTGTGTAAAATCAAGACACATTTCATGTATCCCAGACATATGGGGATTTTCGCACCGCATGGTGATACAAGTTTTAGTAATTGACGAAAAAGTTGCGTCATTTGGATATTATCCACGTGTCTTCGAGAAACTTTTATTGGCTGCTAAGATATATTTCCCAAAATATTCTAAAGCACTACAGGACATCGTTTTTGCGAATTTAATTGGCTGCATAACAAAAGGAATAAAAAAATATGAAAAGAATTTTTCGTTTCTTTATATAAAATACAATGTAAAAAATTTGAAGATACACTTTCTTGAAACTATATTGTATTAATCATCAAGAAACACTTTTTCAACAAAAGCATGACAAAAAAATCGGACATAAAATTTTATTTCCACACAAAATCGTTTTAACTGGAACCAATTTTCGGTATAGGTTAGTATAGTTTAATGCGTTTATATTTTATTCACAGAATTTTTCAGTAATTTTAGTGGTGAATTTTCAGTAGTAAAGAAAAATATTGAGTTATTCCAAGGAACTATAACTATAATACTGATTGCCTGAAATACATTTTTTTAGTTCAAAAAATCAAAGAAGCAATTCGAGAAAAGTTTTAAATGTATCGGTAACTGCCTGATTAAAAACTATTTTAACATTGTTGAAATACTGGAAAGAATCTTGATTTTATTAAACTTTTGAAAAAATATTATAAAGATTAAACATATTTTTTTCCCCCTGTAGCTTTAATTTTTTTCACCATACAGGTTTAAATAGAAGAAATCACGATCAAACAAAAACTACCGATAAAATCCTGGAAGAAAAATGTTTATGGTCAAATTTATGGGTGCAACAAAAAAATACAAATAGGGATTGGAAGCTGATAAAGGTAAGTTTTTTTTTTGGTAAGGGTAAACATATAGTATATTAAATCTAATAGGCTATTATTTTTATACAGCTCTATTATTTTTTTAATTTGAATGAAAATTATAGAACAACATGTCATTACCATCTGTTAAAAAAAATTAATCTAAAGTTGTACAATATGTTACATATTACTTTTTTCCTAGCAGATTTTTCTTTTTAATTTCTAGGACATCAAATAACCAATGACTTTTTTTTGATTGAACATTGAAACACGCACATGGGGAAAGATTGAATAGTTAATAGAATACCATGTGAAAGGGAGAAATATGGGTAGATAGGGGCACGTTCATGTGCCCCCTCTTAGTTTGGATTATGGACATATCAAGGGAATAATAGATTTAAAATCAAACTGTAGAAATACAATTGAGAATACATTTGTGACCATATGCATTTGCCGATACTATACAGCTTTATGAATACAGCTTTATGATAGATCTGTCCATCTTTTGATTATATAAAGCCAAAGTACAGAAGACCACTGCTATTCTGGCACAAAAGGCCAAAATATGCATTTTTCTAAGTGTTACAGTTATCTAGAACAGTTATCTATTCTAAGTGTTACATATCCAAAATAATGAAATAAAATATTAATTTTCACAACTAATAGAAAATAGGCAAAAGGTTTATATAAAAGATATTTTTAACATTTTATTTGAAAGACTTTAAGATAGAACACATCGATTCATTAGAGTTATTCAGAGAATGTATTATCCAAAGACATTCCAGGAATGTTTACTACTATGGGAAATTTTCCCTGAAGACGTTACAGGATATTCCTCAAATGTTCTAAATATATGTAGATTTCCTGGAATGTTGGTTGTGGTTACAATAATGAATCCCACCTTTTCACCCCCAGGGTCAGTACAGCTTTTCCTCAAAATATATATACATAGGTATTAATTACATTTAGAAAATTAAAACTTCTCATGTAAACTGCATTCTGCAAAAATTTAAATCCTAACCAAAAGTAATGATAAACAGCCTGCGTCTAAAGAAAAGATATATTAATTATTTTCTATTTTTATATTTAGCCATTCCGTGAAAATTCCGTGAAATATGTAAGACCTTCCTAATTGCTCATGTATGAGTTTACTACACAATTTGTAAAGTGGGTTAACCCAACAAAAGCGGTCTGTTTATGCCCTAACATATAATTAAATCATTTAAATGTATATATCACGTCAATTGGCGAATTAGCTTTGATTTTGGCTAAGCAAGCCTACAACAATGGGTTAGATGTTTGACGACATTAAAATGGAAAATTTGACCTGTTTTCGACAATGTTGCGCAATAACGAAACATCTCTATTATGAAAGCGACGAATGATTCACCTCTATTATATCGTCACAAACATAATAACTTGATCGTTCTCTTAATAACATCAGTTTTGGTGAAACACAAATAAGCACTGTATTAATGATTTAGGATGTGATGTAAGGAGCTAAATAAAAAATAAAATTTTAATTTTAACGTATGTAACAGGGCTGGATTTATGATTTTCTTAAAAATTGTTAATGTGTACAAGGTTAATATCTCATTAAGTAGTTTTTAAAAAAGTTAAAAGATTTATTACAAGTATTTACTATTTATGATAAATAGGAAAAATTTGTAAACATTTTAAAAATTTAAAGAGTTATAAGTGATAAAAATTAATAAAATAAATGAGGTGATTGAGCAATTTATGACCCAATTTCAAGAGTTTTTGTATGCTTAGGTTAAATCTGTCAAATTAAAACAAACATTTTTGGATGAGCTATTTTTAAACAAAAAAAAAACGAAAATATCGCGGACTAATCTTTTTTATATAGATCTAAAATATTTTCACTTTATTCTTGTATTAAATTAAAAAAAATATAACGATTAAAAACAAAACATTTTTTTAAAGTTGTTAAACAAATTGCCTCCTTTAATTTAATATGACGTTTATAATTAACAGTCAAATTATTGACATTTGACACACAACCTATTCAGGAGAATTAAAGTAATAACTACAGCGTTGCCGGATTGTTTCAATCCTTATATATTATTTTATTACATAAACATTTCAGGTGAGAGGGATAAAATTTTATTTCTATGTCGATTTTTTTATACAAGGGCTTTATAGTAACTTGTGTCACCATCTTACATGAGCCGAAGGCGAATGCGATAAATTGAAATTATGTCATTAATAGGGTAGTGGTTTCAATTTTGATAGGGTTAGACTAGGTTGGTTTAAACACATACCAGTCCTTACACTCTTAAATTTTACATATGAAATGTAAAAAATTAATTTAAAAAATATATATTATGTATGCAAAGAGCTAGTGAACGTTAAACTAGAGTAATTATTTCAATATTTTTATATTAGTAATACAAATAGGCAAATTGCAATTGGACAATTATTTAACTCGTGAATTCGAAATCGGATTCACTCGAATTCGAATCCGAATTCGGGTTTTGCTTCGAATTTCTTTCGAAGCAATTATTATTTCCAGAAGAATTTATTATTTCCATTAATTTTGCTAATTACTGCCAACTTTTACCTGAACTTTACGGACTTTTGTCAAGTATGACAACACTGCCGTATATCCTCATCCAAAATTGACATATTGGAGAGTTTTCGCATAACAATTTTTTGAAAATTACGTCATTTAGTACGAAGAAACATCCAATTCTTTTTGGAAAATCGTTGGGTCTTAAATTGCTCAAGCACCCGCATTTGAACTAAAATCTCTGTTGAGAAAATATATTAATTTAATGTTATCCCCGCAGAAAAATATGGTAATTATTAACAAAACGGTTTTCAGCTTTTTTACCAACGGGATATTTCTGGTTTAGGCACTTTGTGTTGAGTACAAAGTTTATAGATGTGCTGAGGGAAACACGAATTCGTTTTTTTTTGTAAATGAAAGCTTGTTTAAAGCGGCATTTAAAACAAATGGCACTGTTGGGTGGCTTAAAATCAAATTTTTGGGCACTAATTCACTAAATGACGAAATTTTCTCGGTTTTTCCTAAAATGTTAGGTATTACTTTCACAAATACTCTAGAAAAATAAAAAGTTCCAATAAAATCGGCAAAAATGTGTACGTTCGTTCTGTTTCTATCGATCTCTTTTCTTTCTATAATAAAGGTGTAATTACGTATGTCTTAGATTACATGGCTAAATGATTCTAAATACTTCGTTAAAAAGCGCGGCTGCCATGTCTCTTCTGAAAGAATATTTTCTCTAGGTATATAATTAGAGTTGAGCTGATTGTTATCACATTAGAAAAAAATGCTATTAAAAAAACTCAAAATAGTAAAAAATATCTATATCTCGAAATATACAATTGCTGAGTCCTTTTCAAAACAAAAATAATGGCTTGTGCCAGTTGTACTTCTAAAATGAGGGAGTTTTTTCAATCGAGTTCCAATCGCCGAAAACTGGGGCTTAAGCCCTCCCAAGTTTGACAAGACTTTAAGTATCCAGTTTCTCCAGGTCTCTTTTTCAGTTAAAAAAAATATGAAAACAAACAAGAATTTGTAAATGATATTGCCCAATGCGTCCAATAATCCGATTGTGGAAAAATTCCGTTTGGATTTATATTGTATATTTCAATAAAATAGTTATACAAAAATTTAAACAAATATAACACAGTATTTTGCTTATTTGTATGTCAATATATCAACATCACCCTATATCAGTGAATAAGGGGAAAACAAGTTTCATTTGTTGTGGAGTTTTGGCGTTGTATTTTTTGAAAAAAAAGTGCAAGATTTTGTTTTTTTAGGGTTTTTTGGCCTTTATTTTGTTCACAAACACCCTGTAGCTGCTTTTTGTATTTAGGTATGTAGTACAGATGCTGTTTCACTCTATTTTATAGTTAATTTACCCCACCCAGCACCCCTATTCACTCATGGGTCCCGGAATCTTCTAGGGTAAAAAAAAACACTTCTTTTTAAAACAGCGCCGATAGTTTTCTATAAAGACACAAAAAAAGTCCTATATAGAAAAATGTTCTTATAGTAGTAAAATAGCAGAAAACCATTTTGTTGACTATTACCAAAAATATCCAGAGGGTGTATTTAAATAGGAGCCATTACTCGGGCATTTAAGATATAAAATCAAAATACAAATAACATTATTTATGCAATCTATGGATAACTCACTTTAATAAATTAAAATGCAAGAGAATTAAGCCATAACAAGTAATTATAATAGAAAATGGCAGCAAAAAAAAATTGTTATTCAAAAATATTTTCAACAAATGTTGAAGTCAGGATACAACCATCTTTCTTTTTGGTCAAAAATATACGGGATAGGTATTGCATAAAAAAAAACTTTCGGGAAAGTCAAAATAAAATAAACCGAGTACCTATTTAGCGTAAAAAAGCTTCTTTTTTTTATTTGACTGCCCGATAGTCAATTACAGCGTACGACTGACAAAGAATAAAAATAATTTGCTATGGTTTATCGACTTTACGATGCGCATTTGTTCTGTTGTTCTTTGGTTTGTTACAATTTTTTTCAAATTCGAATAGGCATAAAAAAAATAAAAAATAACCGCATACTTCTTTACGTTTTAACGTTCTTAAAAGATAGTGAACCTCTAATCTTGAACCAATCTTATCAAATTTCTAAGGAGGTGATAGGTAACTGCGTAATTCTGTATAGGCTTAATGGAAAGTTAAAATAGGTTTAAATATAAATTTGGAATGTATTAAGACTTATTATAAATAAATATTGTTGTAATATCCCTGTATGTACATACCATCATCAAATCCAACAAAACAACAAACATAAAAATCCCCTAACAGCTGTTGCCAAGTCAACCACGCGGTCCCGAAAATTAAAACAATTAAAATTCAATCGTTGTTTTTAAAACACCGTGTGTTCCAAAAACGTCCTCGTCAAAACTTCCTCCTCGTAAAAAATAATGAAAAACCCCAAGTCTAACCGCGTTATTGCTAAAACAAAAATTATTACGTCGACCACGTTTTTCTCTGCCCCTCGCGGATACAAACGATATAAAACGTGCGATACGATGCCGGTCTCTCGCTCGCTTTTTCGTTTTTCACCACGTGGACGCCGATGGTGCACGTCGATTTGCCCACGACGACAACGTTCTTGAAAGTTCGAAAGAACGCGCATGCGATTACCAGAACCTCAGATCAATGCCGGCCTCTCGACTTATTCATGAGGATTTTATACATAGCCGTACGTACAACATAGGCGGATGTATACAATGTGCAAGTACATAAACATAAAAGGCATATTTATTAGCTTGTTGTTGTTGTCCAGGTGGTAATTGGCGTAAAGTGGGAAGGAATTCCCCAAAATTATTTTTTCAATATTGACAAAACAGTGCGTCATCGAAGATTGAACTTAGCATGAAAGAATAATTATCAATGGAATGATTTAAGTCAACTTTTTTAGTAAATAAATAATAATAATAATATCCTTTATTTGCCAACAAAATCGTATACAAAGCAACGTCATACAAAGGAGGATCTAGCTCCCATAGGATACATTGATTTTTTTTATCTCGAATTCATAAAAGCAATAGCCATATATAAACAAAATAACAAAACTTAAAATAAATATTCTAAACATCTAACATAAGTTACAAGTATTATTTAAAAGTAAAATTATAAAAAGATTTAATCTGCAACCAGTGGTAAACAGCTTTTTTAAACTGGACTGTAGATTCAATGCTCCTAATATCAGCAGGTAGCATTCTATAAGCCCTGATAGCCATATAATGAGAACCCCTTTCTAGTAGGCTGAATTAGGCAATGGAATGCGCAGATCGTTTCTATGTCGTGTAATCATAGTCACATCCTCAGCATTGCCCTATTCCCAACAAACAAATGATTGTCTTTTCAGGAATAACACCAAGGCAGAAAAGTATAAGGACGGAAGGGTGAGTATTTTTAGTCTGCTGTAGTAAGGTCTACAGGAAGTTCTGCAGGTCAGGCCCAATAAACAACGAATGATACGCATTTGCATTCTAAATATGTATATCTACAGCTCCTCTTGCTGATCTCCAGAAACAGATACCATATTGTATTGTAAGATCGACTGTACCTGTCCGAAATAAAATAGGCGAAGACATTACATCCCTTAATCTTCTAATCAACCGCACAAGCTAGCTAATCTGGATAAATAAAAAACTGATATTACTATATTACAAATAATTTTATATGAATTACCATTTATCATCTCATTAACACATCGCGTCTAATAAATATTAGTTGAAGCTTAAAATTTTCGTACTGAGGTTATTACACTTACACTTACCATCCATAAGTTAATCTCGACCACTCTTTAACAAGACATATCTTCTATATCTACAAAATTTATGAATGGTTTATGCAAAACATCAGTTAGTTTATGTGACTATTAATCAGTTAGAATATTGAGTAGACAGGTTTAGAAAAAAATTCCTTACAAAGCCATAAAACTTATGTGATTACTTTTAAGATGTATAAAAAAACATTACCTTAGATACTACATATTATAAACCATATTATGTACATAATAATAATTTCTTTATTATAATTTATAGAGTAAATTATAAATGCCGAAGGTGAAGCATGCTATCTTAACCCTACAACTAACATAATAAGTAATAATTCTTTGCTATACGAATAAAACTATACAGTGCGACTCTTAATTGTCTCCCCTCCTCTTATTTTTTGAATGCGTTTATATAAAGATTTGAGATTTGGCACACATCATTAGCAACCTAAATACTACTTTTCGCTCATTTTGCAAAACTTCAAAATGGAGCGAGTTTGAAAAATAAAATTAAATAGAAAGAGGCGTCATGCGATACATCGTTTGAAAGCTCCCACTAAATGCTTTATCGTCCTTGAATATTAAGTCATTGCTTCTACCTATAGCAAAATGGCAGCATTTCTAAACTTATTTATCTTTATTTTCTTTACTACACCTGTTTGTAAGTGTTTGTAAGTGTGAAGAGTTTGTATTTTTTGTCAATGCCAATGTCACATTATTATGATAAAAGTTACTGTTCTACACAAAAACTTATTTGGTGGAACAAAAAAGGTTCAAATTGTCCTCTACTATAAAGATCAAGCATTTTTTTGTTAGGTTAATATATCGAAATCCATAAAAACTTTTACTTTTTTAGATTCAAGATCGCAATTACGCCCCCTAGCGGTCATTCTAGAAACTTAAAAATATTTTACAAGTTTTTTTCTTGGTCGTTTTTTTTTAAAATAAATAAGTGAATATTGTTAAAAATTACTTAAGACATGTTTTATTTCTGAATAAGTTATTAGAACAATAAAATATAACAAAACACTTTAAAGATAAATTAAATATAAAATGTTAAGTGTAAGTTAAAGTTAATAATTTATTTTATTCATATTAAACTAATTTTAAGTTCTTATTTTTCAAAACAATTAATTAATATATCTGTATTGAAAAAAAACTTTTCTTTCCTAATTTTCATTTTGGAATTGGTAATATGTATATCACAACTTCCTTCACTCTTATTATTGCAATAAATTTACTTGTCAAATAATGCTGAAATAAAGACTTATTTTATCTTGATCAATATGCATGATTCAGTGGCGGCTCGTGAGGGACGGATCCGGGACTCTCCCTCATCCCCCCAAGAATTTTCACATCCTCACACAACATATAATTTTATTATTTGAATTATATTTTTTTAAATAGGTCTACCTAAATATTTCCATGCATATTAACTCGATGCTCCAAAACACAACTATTCGGAGGTAACTCTACTCTAACCAATATTTCCTCGATGAGTGGACGCAGAAAGTAAAAATAAGCCCGATCGGCGGGTGGAACGCGGTGCGGGGAAAACGATGCTGGGGACTAAATGTGATTGAGCCCCCAGCATTGTGTAATTAAAAAAAAACGGTTTTTAGTTATATTAATAAAATTTGATTATATTAATAAAAAATTAATTATATTAATAAAATTTGTGCTTTATAAAATTATTTTAAAACTGACTAAATTCTAAGCCTAAAATCGTTCAAAATAAAATGGAAAAACATGGCTATAATATGTACATTTTAAATTTCAACATTGTTGTATATCCAATTATTATTTTTGCGCCCCCCTAAAACCAAACTCATGAGTCGCCACTGGCATCATTGCATTAATTGCGATATCTAAAGTTAACACCCAATCAAAAAAGTTACTGCTAAAAATTAAACACACTGATTTATTTAATCAGTATTACAAAAACTGAGTTAATATAACTCAGAAATCATATAAATGTGATAAATATAAATGGGCTGTCATTCATGAATGGCTCCATCATTTGCATTGACATAGTTTTTGCATAGTTTCCTAGAAAGCAGCAAAAATAGTTTCTCGTATGTATTAGTTTAAATGCTGATATACACATAGGAAGACAACTCGTCACTGTAATAGGGGCGTATCTCAAAAAAAGCCATTTTTGAGATAAGCCTCGTAAAGATTATATTTTTGAGAGTAGTATTATATGTGTCAATAAATCAGATATGGTAGTGAAAATGGGTACTGAAATAAAAATGTATTGGAAGCCGCATAAGAAATGGTATTTTGGAACAGTGATTGCGATCGAAAATAGCTTCACTAGTAGTGATAGCGACTCTGATGATATTCCATTAAATTTGTTGTCTAAAAACTCATTAGGCGATAGCGAAGAAGATCTTCCGCTTCAGAAGTTAAGAGAGAAGCTTATTGGTGCAAATAGCATTCCACTCAAAATTGCAGCTAGTGTTGAAGTGGAAAAACCTAAAGAAAATACAATACCTCTCAATAATGAGAAAGTTTTTGGTATTAGCAATGAACTGTTCTCCGACTCCGAACCGTGCGAATTTCAAGATGATTCGAATAAAGATCCGACATACATTCAGCACTGTGAAGTTCCACATTGCAGAGAATCAGATGAGGTATTTGCTGCGTGTCCAAATTGCCTGCGCTTATTGTGTTGGACTCATTTCTCCGAGGATGGTACGTGTCAGCGCATGCATGAGCTTCCTGTAGTCAACTTAATAGAAGAGATTTCAGAAGTACCAGAGGACTTCACAGTTGACGGAAATTCTAAGGAAAATGAGACAGATTTGACTGCACACAAGAAGGAAAATAAAAAAAAGTTGCTTCCCATCTTAGAAATCTTGGTGAAGCATATTTTAGTTACAATAGTAAAAAGCAAATACCTGCCATGAAGGTTTTTCGACCCAGGTGTAGTGGTTCTTTTTGTAATAAAGTAGGAAAAAAATGTTTAATAATAACACATGAAGAACGTCACAAAATTCTAAATGACTTTTATGGGACTGGAAACTTACAACTTCAGAGGGAATTTGTAGCTCGGTTTGTAAAGCGTAGAGATACCAAACAGAAAACAACAGAAAAAGGCCATGTTTCTAAACGGGAAAAAAGTAACTATTACTTTTTGCCGGGGAATTACTCAATACCAATACCTGTGTGCAAAACAATGTTTCTAATACTTTAGACATTACTGATAAATTTGTATGTAATACCTTAGCCAAATTAAAAGAAACTGTTATTATTGAAAAAGACAAACGTGGAGGTAGATGCAGTTCAAATTTAAAAAAACATGATAAATATATTCGACAGCTTATATTAGAACATATTAAAAGATTTCCTCATATGGAATCGCACTATTGCCGAAAAAACTCCAAGCGTGAATATCTTTACCCGGATCTTACAATTAAAAAAATGTATAACATGTTTACAAATGAGAATAGTGATAACAACCTTAGATATCAACTGTATCTCCAGGTGTTCAAAAGTCTTAAATTATCTTTCCATCATCTGAAAAAAGACTAGTGCGGATTAGATTTCCTACCGAGAGGGTAACGCCGACAAAAAAAGAGAGTTAGAGCAAGAGTACCAGCAGCACGTAGCCGAAAAAGAGTGTGTTCGAAGTAAGAAGCAGCAAGAAAAAAACGATCCAGACATTTCCAAAGTATGTGCTGTATTCGATCTCCAACAAGTAATTTTTTTACCTATTACCAACGAGAACAGGTTATTTTATAAACGTAGATTAGCGAACTATAACTTCACTATTTACAATATTAAATCTAAAGCGTGTCATTGTTTTTTATGGCATGAGGGGTTGAGTAAGCGGGGTTCTCGTGAAATTTCTACTTGCTTGTATATCTACCTTAACGAACTTGACCAAAAAGGCACAAAAAATGTTTCTTTGTTTCCTGATGGCTGTAGCGGCCAGAACAAAAATTCCATTGAAGCATCTATGTTATTACATATGGTGAGCTCATCAGAAAACATAGAAACCATTTCACTGCGATTTTTTCAGCCATATCCGGGTCAGAGTGAGGGTGGTTCTGCACATAGTGCGATTGATAACGCAATTAAAAAATCTGATGATTTATTTGTACCCTCACAGCTAATACCGATATTAAGATTAGCAAGGCGCCAAAATCCTTATATTGTGCATTCTCTTACATCCGATGATTTTCTAAATTTTAAAGAGCTGTCAAAAAATTTGAAGATTCTTTCAGTAAGAAAAGACGATGACGGAAATCCTATCGACTGGAAAATTATTCGCGAAATAATGTTGAAAAAAGAAACCATTGACAAAATTTATTTTAAAAGCAGTCACCTACAAATTGATTATCAATGTATCACACTAAAACGCACTGCTATGCAAGCTAAATTTGCTCCACCCCGCTTAAATCATCCCTCTGGGCCCAAAATTTCCTCTGAAAAGTTTAACGACTTAATGAGCTTATGCACTACCTCAACGCCAGTGATAAAACTTCCAGAGCATGTAAGGTTTTACAAGGAATTACTACACTAACAAACATTTATTATTAAAAGTTTAAGTCAATACTAACTTGTAAGATTTGTTGTTGTTTTTTTTTATTTTAGAATTCTTTTTATCAGTTTAGATCAATGATCTGTATTCATTCAAAGAAAAAAAAATTGTTTCCATTAACTCCCATATGTATATTATACTTTTTCTGGCATAAATTTACTCTACTAAAAAAAATGGCCTTTATAAAGGCCATTTTTATTAATATATTAATAAAACAAACTTGATGTTAACGAGAAAACATGTATTTATTTTGGGCGTATGTCATATTTTCCTTTTGAACTTAATTCTATAAAATATAACTTAGGGGCATAACTCAAGGCGTATCTCACTTTTTTTTTTAACTTAATTTTATAAAAAGACTTAGGGCGTATCTTTTTTGAAGAGGGTTTTTAACCCTTTCTGAAAAACCCAAGTAATATTCCTTTTAAACCATGAATCTACATACTTTAGTACTATTTTTTATAAGTCAAACATTTTCAACTTTCCATTTTTTTTATTTTAATAATTATTCACACAACATATTATTTTTATAAAAAGTGGCTTAACTCAAAATGCATAATTTTGATATACGCCCCTATGTCTTTACAGTGACGAACTGATCGAATGGGTGTCATTATTAAACCAGCAGGATCATAAAAGATACTTGTGACAAACAAAATAATTAAAACAAAGTGTTCAGAGAATCTAGAGTATAATAGAACAATTAGGAGAAATAACCTAATATACTTATTTATGACAGATAAGGATGTAGAAAAGCACTTCAAATGCATGATAGCAATTGCACCATTGCCTTTGATACCATTACAAAATATCTAAATACAAAAGGGTTTGTTAAGATCTATTAAAATCTTTTAGAAATAATTCATGTTAAAAAAATCAAGAGAGGTACAACTTGGATACAACAGCAGGGCTTAGCTGCCTCACTGAGGTAATACAAGACTTATATTTTGTATGAGTTAATATACATATTATTCTGGTATTAATATAATAAAAGTGCCTGGAATTAGTAAGTAGCAAAGTTTAAGTTATAGTATTTCAGGGCTCAACTTTTACAATGTAAACAAAGAAATCTTAACTTATTACTCACAAAACTGGTATATGGTAAAGAAAACTAATTCTTTTATAAAATTAATTTTTGTCACTTTAGACCAAAAATTTATTTCAGAAACTGGCAGCATTCAATTTATTGGTAATGTGATATGCTGGAATTACACAAGCTTAATTTAATCAAGATATATTGTCTTAAACCAAGTCATATACACAACATTCTTTTGGTCATTCTTGGTGTTTTGATGGACAATAAAAAAACTAGCTCTAAGGCACAAAAAAAGTAATTTGTAAATTATATGATTGAGTTACACGAGTCCGTAATTCTTAATTTTTTTAGACAAAACCACAATATAAAGCTATAAAAGAACCAATATTAAAGGAAAAATGGCAATAAATTTCTAGTATTAATTATTTTATGACTATTTATATGTCAAATATTTTAATTATAGGTTAAACTACAAATTATTAAGGTGACATGTTTCAGTAATGTCGTCCTACAACTTTAAAATCCATTACTTGTTGTAAATTGTTTTTAAATTACTTCGCATATGTATTTGCAACAAAATTTTAATGTTTTGCAAATGGCTTAATAATTTTTAATGTTTACGTTGACAACTTGAATTATTCGCAACATTTTATAAATGTTATGTGTCAATTTTATTCTTAAACTATTAAATCGATTTTGGAATAGAATTTAAGGCATAAATTTATAAATATTTGCCACAATGATTATAATGAAATGATTATACCAATATAATTTTTTTTACCCCGTCAATGAATTTTCTCTCTCATAGCATATAAGATTGGATTGAAAAGTACACAGATAAAAGATGTTATCAAGCCTTAAAAATTAAAATGTAACTAAGCACAACAGTCTCTTATCAACAGCCAATTTTAAAAACTTTTCAAGTATTTCCCCCATTTATTATGGCTGCAAGTGGAAATTGGGTCATATAAAAATCATTAAAAATTGTTATCTAGCAACAGTAAAATTGTTCACATAACTTTCATTAACACAAAATGTTCTCCTTGGATTTGTTATTTATTGAATTTAATTAGATAAAGAATTATCTTAAATAAAGATAAAAATGTAGTAGGGTCCTTGTAAACACTTAAATATATCTATACTTATATAACATATTCATACTTAAACGGATTAACTTGTAACGTTCTTTAAATCGAATTTAAGACAAATTAATAGAAAAGCAACAAAAATACTCAAAAAATAATCAGCACCAACATTTTTCAGCCTGGTTTATAAATTCAGACAAACCGTATAGCCACTATATTTCTTTAAGTAATTTAAAATCTAATGCTTTCACATTGTTCAATAAATAGCCTCGCAAATTCACGAAAGAATTTTCTGATTGGCATAACTAGGTTATTTAATGGCATATTATTTAAAACCTTTCTCAATACCAAATATTCTTGCACAAGGTGCTTTGGAGTTTTAGCGGCACACCCTACCAAGGTATTTAATAAATGATCATTTTGTGATAATTTAAATAAGAACAGTGAACAGCAGAAGACCGCAAACGTAACAGGTCATTTAAACATGCCACACAATTTGGTCAAGTGGCCTTTCTAGATCTTTCTCACTGTAAGTTTAGGGTCGCTTTTTGGAAGGAACCAGTTCACGAAAAAGTGAAAGGTGTTCGTTATAGCCGCTGCGTTCCCGAATGTTCATGCCTCATTGGACAAATATCATGCACAAAATCTATAGGTCATCTAATAGATTCTAAGGTCTAAGGACTTGCATGTTAATTGTCACCAAACAGAGTGAAAAAGTGATTCGAATAATGTGCTGAATACTGTCACAGTGAGTATACATTTGTCCAATTCATTCAACACTTGAACCTCTTCTTAAGAAAAAATACCTTTCTTCAATTTAATTCGTACACATATCTGTTCTTTAAGCTCCAAAGCAAAGAAAATAATCCAAAATCAACTCTAAGCAACTCATATATCAGAGCATGTCAGAAGAGAATGCCTTAAGAAATTCAAGTTTGATGACATCGTTCGGCCGTGGCTTTGGTGATCGTGCACGTCCTTTCTGCATTTCATTACGGTACTATTTAACATTACAAACCCGTATGCCGATTGAAGAGAATTTAAACCCGTGTGCCGGGTATGGGTAATGAAATTCCAGCTGATGACGGTATTACAGGCAGAGGAACCATCTTCAAACTTGAGGAAAATATGATTATTTAAAATGTTAAAGTGTTTACTCGATTAAAGTAAGACCAAAATATACATATAATAATATGATCCCCATGCTCAGATTTACCATGTTTTTAAGTCGAAAAATCCATATAAGCTTTTTAGATTTCTAAAGGTCTTTCAGTAGAAAGGTGTAACACAATAAATCTGACACGGCATAAATGTCTAAGAAACAGCTGTAATGTGATAAAAATATCTTTGAAATAGTAGTCTGTTGACCTCTCCAGATTACTGGAGCTCATAGTTTTTAATTTTCCCCCAACAAAATTAGTTTTCCTGCCAGCGACAGTGCGTATTTTTGCTTCGTCAACCTACCGTGTTTAGCCTCTGTATATAGTTTTGAGAATTTAAGCGAGAAAATTTCCGTTATATGCTGGATCGGTTCCAAAAATTCCTCAAACTGTAGTATTATATGAGGGGGAGACTTCTGTAAGGATCACTTTGTAATATTTAATGTTCATTGGCAAGTTAAGTTATCTATGTAATATGGGCTGTTTTGGATATATTTTGAGAAAACCATAACTGGGTATATTGTTTATATTTTGCATGAAAATTATGTTGAAAGTTGTTACTAATTATTATTTTTTTATCTTTAGGAAAGTGAGTAATATTTAAGGATACATTATAAAGTGGCAAACAAGGCTTTTAAGTTGAGCTCTATAAGGTACACCTTAGATATGATAATATGTGAACGAACCCAGTTAGAGAACCTTTAAAATCTCTCTAATAATATTCTAATTAAATATATTGCCTAATTAGGTGTGTTTAAATAATCAAAGAAAAGGTGCAATACCGTAGTTTTTCTTATTACTTTAGAATTATACCATCCCTTTATATATCAAGGCCTTGATCAAAAAGCTTCAGAAAGCGATAGAGGGGTAAGTATTAAAGAGTAATATCCCAAAATTGAATTGGGAAATTGGGGCTATTGTATTGTATTTTTAAGATGATGATGGTGAAATCAGGTAAAATTATTTCAGTCCAAAGAAAGGGCATATGCCTAACAGATGTGCAACAGAAAAAAGCATTTATCTCATGCACCTAGGGTGCTGTACATAATATGTAACTATATGAAATACGAAACCATATGCAAAGATTGTAAATTTGGAAGAATACCTTGGAATTCTCAAGAAAATCTAAACAAAGCCCTCAAGACCAACAGGACAATTTTATGAGCCAAATAGCTAAAAAAATATATATATATTTTTTATTTATTTATTTATCAATAGAATCCATTTACATTGTAATTATAAAAAATATAATAAATTACATCTAAGCTTGTGAAAAATATCACACTACATATCACTCTATATAAAAACTCAATCTCATACCACTTAAAATCACAGTAAGCAATAAATGCATCCTTTTTATTGGACAAAAAAAATTGCCGAATGAAAATTCATAATTCAAAACAAATATCCAAACTAGTTAAAATCAATACAAATTCAAAATTATATAAACTATAAAAGTTGCAACACTACAAATCATTTAGAGAAGCTGTAAGGTAGATATCACAAAATGTTTTTTAAATTTCTTTTAAAGCTTGTAAGCTTAAATTCATCTGATCAGCCAAACTATTAGCCTTAGAAACCAAACATGAAATGGGCTCATTGACCCCATAGTTAGACCGATGGAATGGAACAAAAAACTTTCCCCTTGTCTATTTCCAGAGGGTCTCTTTAGTTGAACCAGAGCCAACATTGGGGGCAGTCAATGATAGCATTGAGAACCCTATGCAAGAAACACATGTCAATTAGGAAAGTCATCCAAAGAATGTAAATTCAGACTTGATCTAACCCACTCATACTCTATATTCCTCTATCTGATAACCACACCTGAAAGCTACAATTCTTAAAAATTTATTTTGCACTCTCTCTATTTGATGGACGTAACAGTGATATGAAGGAAACCATAAACAGAACAGTATTCCTAAACGTACTAGAGAACAGTATAACCTCCTAAATGTAAATAATGAAAAATCAGTCAAAGACCTTTGGATAAATCCCAATACCTTCATTGCCTTTAAAGTAATTTGGTTTATGTGACTAGAAAAGGTAATCTTAGAATCTATTAGGACGCCAAGATCAGAGGTCTCCATTTTAACATTGAGTGGAGTACCATCCACAGAGTATACAAAGTTAATCAGATTTCTTTGTCTTGAAAATGTGACTTTATGACACTTCCTCCTGAAGGCCAATAGCATCATTAAGGGGCTTAACCTCCCTGAAAAGCTTCACATCATCAGCAAACCATAAAGAACTAATGTTTTTAATTCTCTGACTTCATCAGGAAAATGCAAAAAAGTACAGGACCACAAATAATAAATCCACTTTGCTTCCTTAAGGAAATAAAACCAATACAGGTATCTTAAATTTGTGTTTTTTGTTGAACATAGTGAAAAGAACTGGCCAATATTGTCAATTTCAAAAATGGAAAAACGGTATGTAAGTTTTAATTGATGTAATGATATAATCTAATCTCTGTTAGGTTTATCAGCAATTCCAAAGATTTAACATCTAATTTTTTGCTAAAATAAAATAGGTTAATGGCCCTGAAAAATAAAAAAACATTTTATAAATAGCATTCTGCATTAAAACCAGTCCAAAGTGAACTATCCTATTAAGTTTTTTTTTTGGAATCTCCAAAAGTATGAATAATGATTAGGTTATTGCTTAACGCAGTACCTCTTGGGTTTTACCAAAACCCCAATGGGTAGCATAATGTGTCCAACACTGTGTATACATTTTAAAGAATAAGTAATTTTTACACTCAACAAACAAAAATCTACGGAATACAATTACTTATTAATACTTATTGAAACTACCATCCTCTGTAGTAACTGCAACACAGAACCTAAATGTACATGCAAACAAGCCATTCCTAGAAATATATGAATAACACATTAATGGTACAATGTAACCACAATATAAAATTATGTTAATTTGGAAAACCCACTCTTTATTAATATTTTTTAAATGATAAATATTATATAACTTACTACAGTTTTAAAGTTATGGTCTTAACACTATAACGGCTAGTGAAATGCTACTGAACATAATTAGTGACTGGAGCCAAATGTCTGTTCACCTTTTAAAAAATGGAATTTTTTTCTATAAATGCCTGGCATCCTAACGAATCCAAATATCACTTTTGTAAAGTAGATTTCAACACTTTAAAAGAAAATAAAAATAGATTTTAATATATCAAACACAGTGAGATTTTACTGAATTTTTTAGTTTTGCTTGAAAACAATTTTTAAATAAATTTTCATGTTTCCTATTTAATTTTGTATCATAACACAACATATTTATGTATATGTTAAGCCAAACTCCAATTTTTGAATTCAAGGTATGCAACAACTTTATTACCTACTCAGGTAAAGACAACTCACCTCACCAAGAAAATGCAGTGAATACATCAATTGTGAAAAATAATGAGCTTATTGAAAAGAAGTTTACTTTATTAGATCCCAAAAGGCAAAGGTGTAAGAATATTTAATGCAGGTACAAGAGGTAAAGTATCAATAGAGACTGGTAAAGTGTTGCAAATGAATGCTATTCAACTTAACCAACTTTACATATATCTATAATTTAGACTAACCACATAGCAAAACCAAATCAAAGTTTTTAAATATTAAAAACATTATATAATAAAATAAATATATAATGATGCAAATATCATAATAATTATCTAGTGGTTACTCTTACAAGATAATCTATGGAAAATTGAAGCAGCATGCAGCAATAGTCAAGTATATTGAGTATAAAATAGCTTTGCAGTTCACATACCTACCAGTGCTTGGTTTGTAAATCAAAAAAATGTGTTTTCAGATTAAATTTAATACATAATATTATTTATATTTATAATTCTGCCCATAAAATAAATTAATGATAATGACTATGTTGAAATTACCTCTCATGCCTTAATTTGATTGTAGATAATTTTAATGATTAAATAAATATTAAAAAATAACAAGAGCTCACTTCCTTCCACCGAGAGGAAGCATAACTAAGTAACAACAGAGGCTATATTTATTATTTTGATGTTTAAACAGTAATTATGTTTTTTTAGTGTTGGTTCCTATAATTGGATGATCATAATTCATTTTATTATAAAAACTGAAATTGGAAAATGCAACAATAGCAACTATTTTGATTAATTCCCAAACTAGAAACATTATCTGTTATGCTTATAGTACCACTTCTCTGATAGACAAGAGATAAATAAAGAGAAATGATTAAATGTATATACATAACAGGTTTTTAGTTTAAATTAAATTCAGTCTAAAGGCAAGTATGCAAGTCCAGTTTTAAGTTGTTGATCTCAATACACACCTACATGTCGTTAAGTATAAAGACCAAGGATACTGAACTCTTACTGCTTTCTCATTATATTATACATATTTCACTTGAGAGAAATTATATTGTTGATCTATTAAAGTAATATGTATTTAAAATAGCACACTTATTATTAAATTAGGAATATTTTTGTTTTTTCACAAGTTATACTAATGATTTTAGTAAATATACTTTTTTAATAAATACAAATTTATAGAGAAACTTAAATTTTTTTTTTAATTTATAAAAATAGTAAAAAATAGGTGTGAAAAGAAAATTCTAGGTATACAAAAAATCTTGCTATATAAAAACCTTTTTATATAACAATTTGGACAGAATAAAATTCATACATATTGACTATTTAATATAGTTAACACAATACCTGGAAACTCCAGCAAGTGGTTAGCCTTCTAATGTTCTGTTTAATATTTGGCATATGGACAAATGAGACAAGTTATTACCTACCTTTGTTTAATGTGAAAAAAATGTATTAGGAAAATTGATTAAAAACAAAATATAATTTTCAAATTTTTTCTGTGTTTTACTTGTGCACAATTTTATAATTAGGTTTCAAAATGTGATAACTGGATGATGAATGAATTCAAAATTACATTCAAAACGCTCAGTATACATTCAAAATTTTAGTCATGTTATATTCATTCAGGATGTTTACATTTGTCAATAAAAAAATTTCCACTAATAACACATTATTTCAAACCATATCTCACTTAAGTATATATATCTATAAATAAAAATTAATATAGCCCTCCTGCTTGGTTTAATTAGATTTTAATTACAAAGCAATAAAGCTGTGTGGAGGTTCACACTAATAATAAAATAATATTAAGCACTTATTATGAGGAGAATGGCCAATATTTAAAGTGTGCAATTCAAATTGTCACATGGATTTAAACATTAGGACCACAGCATATGAATTTTTTTTTTTAAATCTTTTTACGTTTATTATCATTTAATTAATACATAATTTGTTTTATAATATAAATGCTATGATAAAAAAAATAACAAATTTCTTAGTAGCACCTAGGTGTACAAACACCTGCGTGTGCTAGAAACAAAATAATTTTTTTTTTATAGTTTATTTATTTTATGCATTGTAAGTGTATGTAATGTTGGTACATGGTATTTAAATACCTTTTTTAATTACAAAGATTATCTTATTTTTCTGTATTTATATATATTTGAAAAATATGTTCTAACCATAGGCGATAACCATTAAATTATAAGTAGATAGATAAAGTTAAATACTAATATGATTAATATCTTAAAATCTGACTAATTTTATACACCTCAGCTAGCTCTCTAGGTTCAGGAAGGGAAAGATAAACAGACAAGACCAAGGAAATGTTCTTTATTATATGCCCACTGTCTGAGACACAATTTCTTGGTGTAACATTGGACACTATATTGCAATAAGGTCCTTATAGACAGTGGCATAACAACTGTGAAATTTGCTGTGTTCGAAAAATCGTACGGGGCCCCCTCCGCCCGCTGTTTTTTCGGTCCTTGCATATCATAAGTGAAAATACAATCATTTTTCAATCTCAAAATAATTTATTGAATAAAAATATTTTTATAATGAAAATTACATAGGTTTTGTTGTATTAATCAAAAATGCCGAAGATGATTGTCTTAACCAATTAAATTTTACAGTAGGTACGCATAAACATATTCATTAAAAATGTTTTTTTTCGTGTTTTGGCTTCTGCAAATGCCTTTATCAACTGACAAATATCAAGGTTTCGTGCAGTTTTATTTTCTATTGACAGTAAACTTAATGAACTTAGTCTTTCTTGTCCCATTGTGGATCTTAGAAACTTGCAAACATTAAAATTATAAAGCATTTATAATTTTAATGTTTTTTTTAAGTTAGTTTTAATGCCCGCTCCGGGGGCCCGTGTTCCGTTCGATGGAACACAGTGGAACACCAGTAGTTATGCCACTGCTTATAGAATAAAAGTAGGTGCAAAGGTTTCTAAGAGTATATTTGCTCTCAGATGACTCTCATAGTCTATTGTATGGAATTTTCACATGAGATCATTCATTAGGGACTCCTAAATTGTTTACATTACAGAGGAGAACTATTAAGGTATTGTCTGTGTTACTCAAACTTTTTTCGTGACGGAACCCTTTAAAAAAACTAAATTTTTAACGGAACCCTAAACTCTAAACTAAAAGCAAAAGCAGTTATATGTGATTTGTTTATTAATAATCATATAAAAAAAGATAGATACAGGTCCACTTTAATACATGCAATCATTTATTATGACTGCTGGCGGAGCCCTACCAGAGCCACACAGAGTTTGAGTAAGATACGCAGTAACACTGGTCTAAGTTATAGGAATGTTTGTAGAAAAGCTTTCATGTACAATTAAATTTAAACACAACCATCTCTGTATATTCTTGAATATTGACTACTGATTAAAAAAATAACTTTTATCTAGCACATGAGAATGTACATCGACAACATAATACTACATACAAAATGCCAAAAGGTTTGAGCTATTAGATATTTAATTTTAAAGAAAAACAAATTAGCTTTAACCAAAAATGATGGCTTCTAAATGCTTTTTAAATATTGTTTTTTTTTCTCTGTATGTCTGGGTATTTAAGATTATTTTTTGCCCAAAACATTCCAGTCATTTGTTCCTTTATCACAAATTAAATTCAGTTGAATTTTTCGTTTTAATTTTCATTCTTATTTTACATTATTACAACCAATTTCTTCTTTATGTATAAAAATATTATAATTCATGTTTTATAATTAAGTATACCCATAGAACGAATTTAAGTAGGTCAACTAGACTCATATTTTTGCTTTTGATGCAATTATATTCAATTTTTTGTAAATATATATATATTCTTTGGAATAGGAATTTTTCTAATTTAGAGTTTAAAGAAATAGTCAATATTTTTCTCAAAGAGAATGGCTTAAATTAAATAAAAATATATTAAACTAATTATATTAAGCCCCTTGATGTCCTTACAAGTCTGATTTATTTTAATGCAATATGGCTAGAAATGATTAATTTATTCTCTTGATGATGATGATCATGGATGAACACTCATATGTATTCAAAAACTGAATTTCTTAATTTTTAATTATCCTGTTGTAATTTGACATTTAATTATGGAATAAATATGCTATTTTACTTTTAGTGTTAAATATTATTATGGCATTGGCACCTTTCTTTTCATGAATATTGAGCAGATTGAAAGGTATCATATAAATCTATTTAATAGTCCTATGGTCGGAACCTTTGGTATGACACTAAAAAAATTGCCAGCGAGTTTTACCACTAAATAAAACTTTATATTTTACTCAAGACACATGTTGAGAATGACTAAAAGCAAACTAAAACTTCTTACAAGTGGCCTTATATACTAAACAGATGTAACCCATAGAGAAAAAAATGCAATGAAGTTCTGAACAACTTTTCAATACTAACTAAACTGTAGTAATTGAGCTACATGAGTAACATGTACCATATGGAAGAGTTGAAAAGTCAAGTTTGACTAAACATATTTTAAATACTGGTCACTTTGGAAAAATAGGAAATTAGATGCATATGACAGCTTAGAAATTTTCAAGAATCAAGACCATTCTTAACAGGGATAAAGGTCCACTCCATTATACACATATTAATGTCAATTGTATAGTTTAGTTAGTGTTTAAGATTTTTCGGCCATGCTTCATTACATTTTTTTCTCTATTGGCTTCATCTAAGTATAAAAGACCATTTATAAGTAATTTTACTTTAGTTTTAATCTTCTCTGGAAGATGCTAACATCATTAGCGAAACACATGTCAAGAGTAAAATAAAGAATTTTGGTTAGTGGTAAAACTGTCTCATGATATAAATCTATGCTAGGCAGCTTTAAACCTAAATCTCCATACAAAGAAGAAAACAACAGGCTGTGGTATACCTATCTCTATTATATTTTAAATAATGTCAAGTATCAGGACTGCAATTTAATAAAAAATTTCAAAGTAATTTAATTAAATACATAATGGACCAAAGATTAAATCTGAGAATTCCTATTAAACAAAGATTATTTGATGTAAATCCCTCTATACTAGAGACTTCTCCTTTTAATGGAATGATAGTTGTTGCAAAGGAGATTACTAGCGAGGTCCAAACAAATATATTCTATATTATTATTAGACTTTAGGGCTGTACTTTATGTGTGTTTGTAGATTAAAGCTCTTTTAGGATTTTATATCTTAATTTTTTAGCTTGTAACTAATACATGTAGGTAATAACTCTCACTGTAAACAGTGTTTGTAAAATATTTGATATTGAACAACCAATCCATTTTGCTCTGTGATTTTTTCTTAAAGTTTCTCAAGGTCTGATGGTAAAAGAAATATCAAATTATATTATTGGTGCAGGAACTATACCTGAACAAACTAAAATATAGCAAACATTTGTTTGTCTAGTTTTAAATGAAAATCGCCATGCTTCCTTATGGAAATTACAAATGTAGGTATAATGATGATTATAAGTAAGCAAAAGCCTTGAACCTCTATTCAAATATATTACAACTATTCAAAAATGCCTACGTTGTGAAGCCAAATCTAAAACACAAATGATTTTTCAAATGATATGGCACCGTATGAGGGTCTCACTGAAAATATTGTAGTATTTTAACTGCATCAAAATAGGCGAGTCACACGGCAAATTCCGTGTGAAATGGGTCAGCGGAACTAAAAATAATTTAGCCGTAGAATAGTTGCAATTAGGCTTTTATGTTATGTTATTAGGAGAAATATCGTAACTTATGGATAAAATCCCAAAATATGATAGGTGAAATTAGGCAGACTACTTTCTCCCACGTCTTAAAAGTTTCGCATGACAGACGCCTAATTATGAAAATAATTTTAAAAATGTATAATAAAAACATTAAAAAAATAGCGGCAAAACCTCCGATAATGAATTGTAACGTTTTCATGCTAATTGTACGAAGAAAACTTAAAAATTATAAGGTAAAATAGGGACGTCTTTAGAGACCGCCACCCTAAAAATAAGATGCCGGCCAGATAGTTACCAGATTGCGATAATTGTCAAACTAAAATTGCAATTTTGCGAGTACTTACGCTTTGTTGCCTTCGGCTAAGTAGTCAGAACGGACCGCGGGTCGGCTCTTCACAAATGTTCACACAATATTCACTTTTTTCTTCCTTATTTCCACGTAAAAAATGGAAAATTTTGGAGATCAGATTCCACGTGCTCAAAATGTTGATCTAAACTTCATCGCATCATGGCGGACGTCGCTCTTGATCAGAGAGAGATAGAAGATGGGAGGCGCGCGCAGCCGTTTACCACGTTTTGTTTTGATATAAAGTAGGGTTGGTCTTGTGTTATTTAAACATTTAGTGTATGTTTTTTGTTAAAGGTACCTTTGATTTTTGAAATTTGGATAAATTTATCAGGAAAATGCCCTAAATGAGTTTTTATTCAAGAATTTAGGTAATAATATTGCATTTTTATCGTAACTTTTAAAATAGTATGCTGGCGCCGCACGCGAAACAACAGAGGACCTGATAACTAATAGGTTGATCAGCTGCCACAGAGATGGCGCTAATATAGATTTTCAAGTATTTCAACTGCTGATGCATGGCAGCATCGTCACATCTAAATACCATTATTTTAACCTAAATTAGGAATGAGAAAGACATATCAATTTTTTCAAGTACTGGTTCGATTCAGGTAAAAAACCACACTGTTGCCATTGTCAATGGTTTTTGGATTTAGCCTTGAGGGGAAAATTCAAAAATTGGCTGTTGTTAGCTGAGGTTATGTTTTAAGTTACCTTCCCTTAATATTTGGTTTTGCTTATATGCAATCATTTATCAAATTCTCTAAATAATGACCGCCATGTTTTCTACTTATTTAAGGGATAGGACCTAGAGCCGCTCGTGCGGAACTGGGTGCACTCAGGGCAAAAAGTGCCACCTTGGTGCCCTAATGGATTACACAAACCTGCACTAATTCAATGATTTGTAAATTTTGCCCTGGTTCCTGGTTCCACACTCGTGCTATATTTTATCCCCAATAGAATTCGCTATAACATAATAAAATGGACCCCACTCAAATTATGGGCAGTATGATCATTTGGCTCTAACATATGAGAGAGAGGTCCGAGAAGAGTAGGAGTTAATTTGGGCAAAAGCAGGTTAACCTTCCGGTACTAACGTGCGGACTGCGAGTTCGCATGGCCGAAAATTGGCCGGTATTTTCCGAAGAATTCCGAGTAGGCGGCTGTACCGCTCAGTACCTGTTGCGATTGAGGGCTCCAATTTAGTGTTAAGTGGTAAACAGAGGGTGCTTCGTGTTGGAGTTAGGCTCTTATGCGGACTCTCACTCCGCACGTTAGTGTTTATGCTAATTTTTTAAGGTAACAATTTTTAATTAATTTCTGCTTTTTGCAAATTAATAAACCTAAATATTGGATTACAGTAGTTAATATGAATTACGAAAGGGAACGACAATATCTTGGCCAACTCTTCGATGAGGTTGCGACTGATGAGGAGCCATTTGATGACGACTCGAGTTTGCAGGATGATGCTGAAGAGACTCAAGATCATAACACGGATGATGAGCAAGATATTGATGACCCAAACAACATCTTGGATCTTCCAGATGAAATAATGGACGAAGTGGCGCACGAAAAAGCTGCATATTACATTGGAAAAGATGGCCAAACCAAGTGGAGAAAGCATCCAGGAAATTCTCAGGTATGGACAAGCGCCCTAAATATTATCAAGTTTCTCCCTGGGGTAAAGGGAAATGCAAAAGGGTTAAAATTTGCCGCAGAGATCTGGAGTCTATTTTTTACAAATCAAATCTTGCAAGTCATTGTTGATAATGATCTACATTGGAATGTGCAATTTAAATCCAAACAACCGATCAGCAAGGCCCACAGACATTATTGAGTTGAAAGCGCTTATAGGATTGCTTTATTTATGTTCGATGTCAAAAAATAGTCGGGTAAATGCCTCCGACTTATTTAGAACAAATGGAACATCCATGGAAATATTTCGTTTGACAATGTCTCAGGAAAGATTCAGATTTTTGTTGCAGTATATTCGTTTTGATAATAAAAATACTAGAATAGAGAGACAAAAATATGACAAATTAGCACCGATCCGGGAGATCTTTGATTCATTCAATTCTAATTTGTCTAAATATTTTTGTGTGTCCGAGCTCACAACAGTGGATGAAATGTTGGTGGCATTCCAAGGGAGATGCAGGTTTCGAGTATATATGCCCAATAAACCTAACTGATATGGTATCAAAATATATTCTTTAGTGGACGCAAAATTGTTTTACACTGCGAATGGAAATATATGTTGGGCAACAACCGATTGGACCTTATAAAGTTCAAACTGATAATGTTTCCCTCCTTTCCCGTCTTTGTCACCCCATCTCAGGAAGCCGTAGAAACATTACCATGGACAATTTCTTTACCAGCATGGCTGTTGCTAACGCCCTTTCAACAAATCATAAACTCACGATTCTTGGTACTATTAGAAAGAATAAAAGAGAACTTCCACTTGAATTTGTCCAACCTGCTAAACGACCCAACCAGACAAGCATGTTTGCATTTCAAGACAATATAGTACTAACTATAGTATCGTATATTCCCAATAAAAATAAAAATGTGCTTATGTTGTCAACTATGCATCATAATGAAGACAAAATAGACCAAGAAACTGGAAAACCATAAATAATAGTTGATTACAACCAAACTAAAGGTGGGGTTGATACAGTGGACAAGATGTGTGCGGCCTATGATTGTGCCAGAGCTACTCGTCGCTGCCCAATGGTTATATTTTTTATGTAACTTAATATAGCTGGAATAAACTCCTTCGTTATTTTCAAGAGCAATTCAAAATATATGGATGATACACCTCGAAGAATATTTCTGGACAATCTTGGTATGCAGTTACTAGACGGACACATACGACAAAGAGCTACTAATAATCGGATACCACGTACCATTAGACTTCGCCTTAGATAAATTTTACATTTACCACTGCAGGAAGAGTTACCCAAACCAGAAATCGCAAACCTATTTGTTTGGAACATGGCAACTACATGTGTAGTGACTGTATGGCTGGTGAAAGTGACGAAGATTAACGATATTATTTTAGTCAGAGTTTAGGTTAAAAGTTTTATTTTTGTTTTTTGAAATGTAATCATCTTTTGTTTATGTTGAAAGTTTGTTAGAAGTTCTGTTTTTGTTTTTGATAATGATATGTTTCGATTCTGTGATTCTTACAATTTAAAAATTGTTATTTTTTATTAAAGATTTTCTGGGCTTTTGGATTTCAATAATTTACCTTTAAAATGTGTAAATCTATTTATATTTGATATGTTTATATATTTCCATCAAGTATATATGGTGTAACAAAAATGTTAAATGCCAAATTTCACTATCGTAATTAAAACTTTTAAAAAGCTTTATACTATTCTATAAAAGCATGCTTTGTAAAAAAAAATAAGGAATATCATATCCTAATAAAAAAGTATTTAATTTGTATCAGAGTATTAAAAGGATTTTCTTTACGAATAGACATTTTCAGTTAGTATTGTATGTATAAAGCTTTTTAATAACTTTTAGCATTTATTTTTCGGCAGCCTATAATAATAAAAAACCATACCTACACATTATATAAAGAAGTTTATAATAAAAACCTGTCGATAATTAAATAATGTGTTTTCTTTATGATACTTTTAATACAGGGTGTCCCGAAAGTAATGGGACATAGAACAACAGTAGATTCTTTACGTCAAAGTAATGTGATTGAGGTCAACTTGCATTATCCTAACTTTAATAGTAACTAAAATACAGGGTGTCGACATCATGATTTTCGGCTACGCGGACTAAAATTTCTTCATCCTGTTCTTGGGAAATTGTTTCGGCGGCCCAGAACAGACATTTTCGGCCGAAATTATCCAGTTTCTCCTAGTCGGCTATAAATTCTTTGGAATAATTTATGGTTTGGTTGTTGTCTATCTCGAAATATTTCCTGATACCTGCGTCTTGCATGCTGTCCATTAAAATTTACTTGCGCGTAAACACAAAGCATATTACGCATCTCCAAATTGACCACCTTTTAAAAATGAAATGTTCGCGTAAAACCTCCCCTACCCGAACATGGTTTATTGGCAAGGATTGCGCTACAGCTTGGGTACTTATGGAAAGAGATTCATCAATTTGTGATAAGATTTCGTCTTCGATGCCTGGTACATGTACTGTGCGTGGTCTTCTCCCCATACTATGGTGAAGAAGACTTTATTAACAAATCATACCCGTAATGATCTGATATTTCGCAGTCTTGATTTTAAACATGCAAATAGGCCTCTTAGTCAATAGACTTGCTAAGCGCCGCTGCGAAAAGCGTTCTTTGTGGATCCGCAACGCGCATCTCCCATTACCATCAGCAGGGCCGTAAACCATATATAGATTTGCTAACTCAGCAAATGTAAAATCCTCGATTTTAAACTTTTAAACAGTCACACTACAATTTAGATTAAGTAAGTTTTACGCATTGCCACGACGCAATAATAAATTACTAGCCTATAAGCCTACGCTATGCGAGTGTCCGGCACGCGGAGATTGGTCTCGAACGTCAAATACATTGTTAAACTTTTTTCTTGTGATATCTATTGGCTATTTGTACAGAAATAAGGCTAATGCGCCTATGAGTTAATAAGTAAAAACGTTTGTTTTAGAGAGATCTACCCACCCTTACATTTTGGCACAATTGTTTCGGAACACTTTATAAGAAAGATATATTTTAAATTAAGGAAAAAATCCATTCTGAAGTGGAGTTACTTTAACATTGAAAAGCTAGTAAGGGAAGTTTATAAATTCTATTTATTTTGTTAATTTTTCTTTTAAACGGGAACAATCAGGCAATACCTTTTTTAGACCTTTTAATTAAGAGAATAAACAACATGAAGTTCGAGTTTTAAATTGATAGAAAGCGAACGCCCACGAATAACGTTATACCTTCTGTTCAAACAATCCAGTTAATCAACAGTTTTCCGCATATTTAACTCATTTTTCCATCGGCTTTTTCATATCCCTCTATCCCAAAAACCTTTTAAAAAGAACTTAATATATTTTTTAAAATTTCTTGGAATAATGGTTATCTTGACAAAATAATAAATTCTCTTTGTTTCAAACATCTTAACAAATGAAAAAAAGCGTAAGGAGAATCGAGACGAGCACGAGAGTTAAAGAACATAGCAAAGTCATTGAAAAGAATATAAACCGATTTATAACCAATACCTCTTCTCCTTTCGCCAATCATATTATTGAGGCTGGAAATAGGTTTGAACCTGACGCGGATACCAAAGTGCCCCACGTTTGTCAGAAGGGTTTAAAGTTGGATCTTTTGGAAATCCTGGAAATAAATAAAGCCATTAAATCACCGGTGTATACTTACGTTAATAAGCAAACTAAATTTTCACTAACACTAACATTTCATTTGACTTATTAACATATTTAAAACACATGAATTTATTTATTTACACCCTATAACACTACAGTTCGATGGTTTTCTCTCACTCGCTCCCAATACTAAGTAGAAATCTGCTAATCCGAGATTGTACAATTTGTTGTAATTTTAACGGTTTCCTAGATGTTTTGCAATGTACCATTCAAGTATTATTTGTTATTGTTTATAGTTTGTGTGTATGTTAAGTAACTGTCTAGTTTTTTGCAATTTTACAATTTTAGTCTGTATTTTTTGAAATCATCTGTCAGAAAGACTTCCCCTACTAACTTTTCAATATATTTTAAATGTATAAAAGGAATTTATACTTTTTTTTATATGGGGTGGTTTTTAGTATTTGGGTTTGATTCTTTCTAGAAGAGGAAATGGTAAAGATTTTTTTATGAAAACTCTTCATTTTTATAATTTTATCATACTGAGAATTAAAACCATAGGTTAGTTTGCCTTAATCACTTGTATTTGGAGGGTTTTTCGAGATATTCGACAATTTATCTGTATTTAACAATAAAATACGATTTATTGTTAAATACACTTACAATTTAACTCTAAAAATGCGATCGTACTTAATAATGGTTTTTATTCATCTCAATATAATATTAATATAAATAATAAATAAACGGACGCTAAGATTTAATGTAAGATATCTCTATGTAACCATCTTACCTAAAACCAAACTATTAAATTAATATTACTAAATATTTACTTATCACAAGCCAAAAACATGAATTATCACTATTGCAGGTTTTCTGCTATAATATAAAGGAATGAAACTAAATGACTTACAATCGCACTAGACCGGTTAAACTGATATGCACTGCTACTACTGTTAAGACGGCCCTTAAATGTAAGGGTAAGCTTCGTGGGATGCCATACAAACTGTCTAATGACCAGACTAAGATGGAACAGGATGCATATAAGGAATCTAAGAAGTCTTTATTAGATAGAAAATCTGCTGGTGAGGAAAACCTGATTATTCAGTATCGTAGAGGTGTTCCAGTGGTTGTAGAGTCCAAACAAAAAAACTTGCTTCAACCCCATTAACTGTGTTTTACCAAAATGTTGGAGGTCTTCGTATGAAGATTCAACCATTACTCAGTAGTATTATGTCCTGTTCTTATGATATAATTATATTGGTGGAGAGCAATTTGAATGACAGTATTGTAGATGCTGAACTGACGTGCAAGGGTTTCAGGGTCTTCAGATGTGACAGAAGCTGTCGAACTAGCAGTAAGTTGAGTGGAGGTGGTATTCTGATATTTGTCAGTGATAGTATACAATCACAGTGCATTTCTATTCAAGAGAACCGTATTGAGCAAATTCTGATTCTATGCCAGTGTAATGGGACTAAGTTCATTATTGGTGGTGTTTATATACCTCCACAATCACCTCGGGATACTTATATCTGCCATTGTCAAACCATGGAATGTGTTACTACTCAATATGCCAACCTAAATGTATATCTGTTTGGAGATTACAACCTACCAAGGGCTGCATGGGGCAATGATGAGCATGGTCTCCTGGTTCAATGCCCAAGAGGTGACCCAGCTTTAGATGTTGCACAAAGATTTGGTTATTTAAAATTTTATCAATGTAACTTGATTCCTAATGATAGAGATGTATTTTTAGATTTGGTTTTTTCTAATGTTAAGGATTTAAATGTTCTTAAAGCTTCTGACCCTCTTTTCGAAGCTAATTTTCATCATATTGGATATGAGTGTCATTTGGATATTTCAACAGCAAATAACTCAATTTCTTCAAATCTAGCTTATGAAGAATTTTTTTATGATTTCCGAAGCGGTAACTACAATGAGCTTAATATCTTTCTCTCCTCAATTAATTGGAACGAGTGTTTATCTCATAGTGATCTTAACTTATCAATCAGCGTTTTTTATGAATATCTCTCTATGGGGATTGCATATTTTATTCCTTTAAAGAAATATAGAACTTCCTCATTTCCTAAGTGGTTCTCCCCTGAACTTAGAAAGTTAACTAGGAACAAAAGGAGTGCTCATTCATTATATATGAGAGATAATACAGACGAAAAGTATATAAAATTTTCTCGCCTTAGGTCTGAATGCAAACGTATGTCTGATTTGTGCTTCCGACAATATATTGAAGGGATAGATTCTGGCTTACAGAATGACCCTAAATCATTTTGGAAGTATATCAATGATAAGAGGTCCAATTATACCCTTCCCAATACGCTCTTTTATGGTGACAAGCAAGCGTCCAGTGGTTTGGATATTGCAAACATGTTTAAAGAATTTTTCCAAACTGTTTATTCTCCTGGTATTGATAATAATCAGCTGCAAAATGCTCCCGCTAATGGTTTAAATTTAAACATTACTAAGATCTTAACATATGATATATTTGAAGGTATTAGCTCACTCCCTAACAAGATTACTGCAGGCCCAGATGGGATTCCGAATTTTCTCTTGAGGAAGTGTGTATGTACTCTTGCCATTCCTTTATCTTTGTTATTTAATGCTTCCTTACAAACATCCACATTTCCAATTGCCTGGAGGGAAAGTTTTATTGTGCCGTTGTTTAAAGCTGGCCGTCGGGATGTCATAGATAATTATAGAAGTATTTGCATTCAATCTTCAATACCTAAACTTTTTGATAGCCTCATAGCTAATCAACTTTCTTGGTTATGCAAAGGCTTAATATCAGATTCACAGCATGGGTTTTGCAAGAATAAGTCTACTGCCACTAACTTGATCTGTTACCAATCTGATCTTATGAGTAAATTAGAGGATCATAAACAAATTGATTCTATATACACCGATTTTAGTAAGGCGTTTGATCGTATTGATCATCAAATTCTTCTGTCAAAACTGATCTCCGTAGGGTTTCATGTTGATTTTGTGAGTTGGATTAAGAATTCTTTAACTGGCCGTATTCAAAGGGTCAGGGTAGGTGGACATTTTTCTGATCCTATCAGCGTAACATCAGGTCTCCCTCAGGGAGGGCATACATCACCCTTATTATTTAATTTATTTATTAATGATATAGTTAACTGTTTCCTGTATAGTCAGTGTTTGATGTTTGCAGACGACTTAAAATTTTGGAGGGTGGTTGGTAGTATTGTGGATCAAGATTTACTACAAGCAGATATGGATCGCCTAAATAATTGGTGTGAACAAAACAATCTTCATTTAAATGCTAGGAAATGTTGTGTTATTAGTTTCACTCGCAGGATCAACCGGTTTCAATCCAACTACTTCATTAATAATGAGCCACTGAATTATGTTGCATCTATTAGGGATTTAGGAGTTATTTTTGATGAGAAACTCACATTTATTGATCATATTAATTCAATTTCTATAAAAGCATCAAAATTGCTAGGGTTTGTTATGAGAAACTGTTCATATTTCTCAGTCTCTTCAACAAGAAGGGTTTATTGCTCCCTAGTAAGAACTATATTGGAGTACTGCTCTGTAGTTTGGTCTCCATACCACCAGATTCATATCGATGCTTTAGAAAGAGTTCAACATAAATTCCTGAGATATTGTGCTCATAGAACTTTAACTGTCATTGAGAACCATGACTATTCTTATATTGAAAGTCAATTATCTATTCCGACACTGTCGCAACGCCGTAATATTTCTGGTGCTAGTTTTATATATAAGATCGTTAATAGGCTTATTGATTGCCCTGATCTGTTGGGTCGCATACGATTTAATGTTCCTCATCACGGGTTGCGCCATAATGTAACCTTTAACATTCCAATCCACAGAACATCCTATGGAATTAACAATCCTATGGATAGGTATATGAATTTGTTAAACAATTCGAATATTGATGTGTTTAACATAAGTTCCTTAATGCATCTAAAGAGGTCACTTACTTCATAATTGTGCATAAAGTTTTGTATTTACATTCTTGCATATAAATTATTAAGGTTGTTTCTAGTATATGTAGTATAGGTGTTTTTTACTTTAGTATTAATTTTTTAAGTAGGTTTAGATTATGAAAGTTGTTTATGTAAATATTATTGCTTTGTAAAATTTACAGTTAATGGGGTTTTCCCGTATTATGAATAAATGAAATAAATGAAATAAATGAAATGAAACTTAGTTTCAAGTAGCTGCATAGAAGAATGGATGTCATTCATAGTCACACTTGTATTTATATTCAAGATGCCGGCGATCGGATGAAGGGCGTATATGATAATAATGTCAAAGACCAGAGATACAACATAGGTGACTTGGTTTGGCTTCAAGACCCTAAGAGATGAAAGGGTTCGTCACCGAAATTTTGAACATCCTGGCCATACAAACTTCTGGAAGGCATGAACGTTGTTCTTTACAGTCTACAAGGCCGCCGCGGAGTAAATCACTAGTCATTACCTTCAACCGACTGGCTCATGATTCTGGCAACCACGAAGACGCTGATTTGAGGCAAATTCAACCAGAGCCGGATTTGAAATTTTACGAGTTAATGGCCTATCATTTTACCAGTCGAAAGAGTCAGTACGGCATAATCTGTGAAGTGTAGCAGAATCTGTTTATTGCTCCAGCTGAGTATGCTTTGGCACATTGTGTGACTAGGGATTTACAAATGTCTGGAGGAATAACTAAGGTTTTCCGCAAAAAATTTGAAAAAAATTCAAAAGGTGCGTCGGTCTCACTCCAGAGTTAGGCAAGATGACTGAGACTGGTAAAAAGATTTTCTAGCTGATTACCAAAAAACCAACCCATAAGGATGTTTCGAAGTACCCATCTGGCATGCGGACTTGATATTTTGGACTTTAACTGGAGGATGATTCGCAGTATGTTAGAAGTGACCTTCAGGTTTACAGGCATGCAAGTTCTGATATGCTGTTTTACTTCTCAGCGAATCTTTTCTTCTCTCGAAAAAAGCGTATATTCTTATTTCTACAACAGGTTCTGCTGCAACAGGGGTACCTTCTGCCGATATCCACAACCAGCTTGCTATGTACAGTATGACACTATTTTCTGAGGTTTTGTCAGAATATTCTCATACTCATACAGTCGATCTTTGAAATGTAAAAACGTCGAGTATTTTTATTCGCGAAAGCACTCTTAGTTTGACTTATTATTATTATTATTACTATTACTATATTCTTTTTGACTGTGGATATGGTTCACAAAAAATATATGGAAGTAATTACTAATACAGGAAGAGTACCATGATTGATGAAGGAGATTGCAGATATATCCAGTCTTCTTGGTGAAGTCTGTGCAAACCAAAAAATTGATTATTTCTGAAAAGATTTTAATCTCTAAAATAAAAAATAAAGGAGAGGAATGCGTTCTTTAATAGAAAGCTTCAAAAAACTGTTATTGTCCAGTGCCCAGTTTTACAATTACTCCAGTAATTAATTTTTATTCGAGTTGATAACAAAACGTACAATGCCGCAGTAAAGTAAGTGCCCCGCTTTAAATAAGATATCGCCGCGGTAAGTAAGTCCCTGCCAAAATAAAAAAAGAATGACATTTGCGGTTATCTTAACCTTCTTAACCTACAAATTCCGTTGTGTGTTGTATTTCTATCTAAATAGTGTTAATTATACTAAAAATTCTTAACTACTATTGTTTATGCCCTTCTGCTTAAATACATACCTACTTGCAGCATGGCCGACGATGACGAAGTTGATGCTTTAGACGATTTTAGCCTCTCAAACAGTGTTATGTACATAAGCTTATTAAATCTTATTAACCAATTTTTTAAAACTTATTACATTTTGTTTCAGTGTGGACAATTCGAACCTAATATCTCAAAACTCTGAATTATTGAATTGTGACTATACAATTCACCCACAGTGGCTTTTAGACCGTCCAAGCACGAACCCAGATAACTGGTATGATGAAAATGCTGGTCCTCGTAATCAGAACAATTCTGACAGTGATGTTGTCCCTGCTTCAAATGAAAACTGCATTACGGATGAAAGTGGTAAGACATACAACTTGATTTCAATGGCAATCTGAAGGATACAATTTGCAGCAAACCTGCAGATTGTGTGGTATTAAAATCAGATACATGGTCCACATGATAAAATTTAGCATTACATTTAAAGAAAAAGAAGTTCACAGATTTTTATTATATGGCTCCATATGTTTTGAAAAAATTAAAACACATACAGAGGGAAAAAAATCTAACATTAATTTAATGAAAATATTGGACAGAAATGAAATGAATGAAATATATCTTTATTAAGTAGGTACATCTAATATACATAAAAACAAAACTATACTAAATAAGTAACTTAACTAGGTGGCAAATAAATAAAAAATAATAATAAGCACAATTTCACCCTCTCGAAAGAAAAACAAACAAATAAATGAATTTCCACCAACCACATTAGTTTATTGCCCTAATTCGCCAATTTCCAAATTAATTTATATTATTCAAACTAATTTATATTATTCATATAATTCTTTAGAACAGTTTTAAACTGATCAAGAGATTGTGATTCCTTTATTTCTCGAGGAAGACTATTATATTTTTGAAAACCCTTAAAAAACAAAGAATTCATGGTACTTCTAAAATTTGTTATTGGAATAAAAATATCATCACTATTTTTTGTAGGGTAATCATGGATATTTCTATTAAAAGTAATGAACTGTTTAAAATAAGGTGGCACTAAATTATTTACAATCCTATATATAAAAATCATAGAAAGAAAGCAAAACCTTCTCTCAACAGAAAACCAATTTAGAGTGTTGAGCATAAAGGATATTGGTGTAAGGCAGTGTGCATTTAATATCACCCTCATGCCCTGATTCTGAAGTTTCTGAAGTCTGTTAGTCTGGTTTATATTAAAAAAATACTGCACTGAGGCATAAAAGTCAAAATGTGGTTGAATGATAATATTATAAACCATTAATTTAGATTGATAAGATAGACTTGTTGATATTCTACTGAAAAAGAACATTTTTTTTGCAATTTTCTTTTTAATGTAGTCGCAATGAGTTTTAAAGTAAAGAAATTGTTCAATAATGGTGCATTAGAAATATTTTAATTTATTTATTTAAGCCTTATTTCCAACAGACATCTGGCTCAATAATAAGAAATTATTTGGATGTTAACTAATAATAAAATAATTAAACTAAACTTAAATTTTTGATACATAATCAACACTTCTTAAAATATTTCAATAATTGCAGAAGAATTTACAGAGCCTTAATTTTAATGACAAGGAACTTTTAATGACAAAGAACACTTAGTTTCAAGAAAGAATTAAAAAATCAAGTAATAGGGCTAAGGAGTCCTGGAGAATCATAAATGCCTTGAGGGGTAAGGCTGGTCATTTTTCTCAGGTTTCAAGTGATTTAAAAGCTGACAATTTAAATTCATTTTACTGTACTATAGCTGATAACCTTTCAGAAAGTAGACCACAGACTAGGAGTCCCTTAAAATATTTGTCACATGTAAGTGTACCTGAATCTTTTTTTCTTGCTCCGACTGACATTTTAGAAGTGAGGAAGATTCTTTCTAGAATTAAAAATAAAATGAGTTCAGGTTGGGATAAGATATCCTTGCATATTTTTCTGGCTCTTCCTACAGAAGTGCTGGAGATACTTGTAGTTGCGATAAACACCTCTTTTGTCAGGGGTGTTCCTCTCATGCTTGAAGAAATCTGTCATTATCCCTCTTCACAAGGGTGGAGATCCTAATGATCCATCAAATTTCTGTCATGTTGCGCTTCTTCCTACATTGGCAAAGGTTCTTGCAAGACTTGTTAAGGTGAGAATTGTTTCATTTTTTAAGAGACATGATATTTTGAGTATTGAGCAGTTTGGATTTTCGACATGATGTTGGCACCAGGGACGCGATTTTCGCATGTCTTCGGGTGCTTTATGATAGGTTAAATGACGGTGATGCTGCTGCAGGGGTGTTTTTGTCAAAAGTGTTTGACTGTGTGAATCATGAAATACTGCTGGGAAAGTTAAGCAAATACGGTTTCAGGGGTGTTTGCTTAGAGTGGCTTAAGTCCTACCTGTCTGGCAGAGTCCAGGGAATACTTTTTAATGATGAAATATCAAGGGACTTGTCTGTCAATGCTGGTGTTCCCCAGGGTTCAGTTTTGGGCCCACTGTTATGTCTTCTATATGTCAATGACCTTCCCCAATTTTTTCCTGAAGGGAAGTTCACTATGTTTACAAACGATACAACTATCTTATGGCATGATGCAGATCCGTCTCAATTAAGCAAGAAAATAACTGCCGGTCTTCACAAAGTAAAAACCTGGTGTGGCTCAAATTTGTTGAGTTTTAATGTTTCAAAGACTAATATTGTCAATTTTAAAGGTTCCATTAATAATATTCTTATGGACTCTTGTTTTGTTGCAATCCAACAGTTTAATACATTTTTGGGTTTATCCATTGATGATACTTTAAAATTTGAGGAACAGATCTCTCGTGTTTGCTGTAAGGTCTTGTCTGGAAGTTATACTCTTAGAGTGATAACAAATAATTTGGATTTTGCAATATCTAAAAATGCATATGCCCTAATTGAGCCGCACCTTCGCTATGGTATCCCATTCTGGGGGTCCTATTCTCAGTATCTTTTTAATGGCTTGTTTGTTTTTCAGAAAAGAGCAGTTTGCTATTTATGTGGGGTAAGGTTTGCTAATCAGTCCTGTAATCATTTATTTGTTAAATGTAAAATTTTGACTTTATGGTGCTTCTTTGTTTTGGAAATGGTAATATTTATTTTTGAGAAATTTAGAAGGGACCTTCAGTTTGAGAGACACTATACGACCCGCCAGGTCTGTTTGCTTGGATTGCCTATTCCTCACTCTATTCTTGTTAGGAATTCATTTGTATTTGAAGGTAGAAAACTTTTTAACCATTTACCCTTAAACATAAGACAACTAAAGCGCACAAAAAAGTTTAAAAGAGCAGCAAGGACACTTTTGGTAAATAAGGGATTTTATAGCTTGGTGGAGTTTTATGCAGATAATTTGATCTGATGCTTCTTTTAATGTTTCTGTTTATCGTCATTGACGAAATTTTAATTTTATTACATTCAGGTTACTTATGTGTTATGTTGTATTAAGTATGTAATTTTAATGTATGGCTGTTCTAATTGTAATTTTTAGTGTTTCATATTTTCTCAGGTTTTTTTGTATTTTTTGTTCCTATTATAAATATTATAATTTATATCTTATATCTACATTTAAATTTTTGTTTTACCAAATAGCTTAGTCAACAACTATGTTATGATAACAAAGCTATCTTTGACTTTGACTAACCTGTCTAAAAATGGAAACAATAGAAAATAAAAAGCTCCAACAATATATTTATTCAAATTTAACTTTTAAATACAACCAACTACAATAAACCCTAATCAGAGTCACAATAATTTCTTGAACGAGCATACCGAGAGGCTTATATGCGATAGCTGCATAAGCACATGAGATATTTAGAAGTAGTTGTAAGTGGAAGGGGGAAAAACATTGCTCCGCGCACATTGAGATATAGCAAACTTTATAATTTAATAATTCTGTTTTTAATTTAAGGTAATAAACATTTTCAGATTGCACAAAGTTAAAAATCGTCAATGAATTTAAAATGGAAAATTAGATTTTTGGATGCTTCCATGGATTTCTTTGTGTAGTGTTACATATATTGACTATAGCACAACCAATTATAGAACATTTATTGGAAAAATTATGAAACACTTATATTGAACATTACATGTAACATGAGTGAGGCCTTGCAAAGAAGGTTTGTTGGTATTTAGTATTAAGCCTAGGGAGGATGAAAAAAATATGAGAAGAATAGGATTGTTTATTAAACCAATTATTATCCCATATAAATACTTGAAATGAAAAAGATACAAGAAGTATCAGATGCAATGGATGTATATTAAAGTGTGCTCATAGTTGGCAGTGGTCAAATTCTCTTACAGGATATACATAATCATCTCTATGGGCTAAGTACTTAGCAAACCTGTACTGAGCAGACTCAATAAAATTAATGTTGTTAAATTGGATAATGGATTCCACACAATGCAGTTATATTCTAATTTTGACCTGATAAAGCAGATAAAAAGTAGTTTAGTAAGATAAATTTTAGTTAAGGATTCTTGTGAAGGGCATTGTCAGTCAGTTGGTATTCTCAGGCAATAATTTTCAAACTGTGACTTTAATGTTCCTGATGCTCTTTGGGAAAATGATGAGTTTGGAACTGTTGTTAGATACCCACCTAACTCAAGTGTGCTAATACTTGGGGAATTTTATTCTTACCTTAACTTTTTTCAAAGGAATTTTCTACCAAATGATAGAAATACTTTTCTTGATTTAACTTTTACAAATAGGAATGATCTGTTTGTAGTGAGTGAAGCTATTGACTGTGTTTTTGATAAATCTGTTTATCATAAGTCATATCATTTGAATTAACTTTTAACAATGGTAAAGAAAAAACTTAATTTTGTACAGTTTTTTTATGACTTTAGAAATGCAAATTATTTGGCTGTCAATAGCTATTTGTGTGGAGTTAATTGAGACCTTAATAGTGATGATGCGGTTTCAGAGTTCTATCATATATTGAATATGGCTATAGATTTGTTTGTGCCTCTTAAGAGGTTTAAAACCTTATCATTTTCCAGTTGGTTTTCAGGGGAATTAAAGTACTTGATCCAGCAAATGAAAATCTCTCATAAGAAATATCAGTCTAGTCATATTGTTGCAGACTACAACGTCTTTTTAGATCTTAGAGCTAGGTGCAAAACTCTAACAGAGGCTTGTTACCAGGACTTTATTTCAAATTTGGACCAATTACTTTATACAAACCACAAAAGTTTTTGGTATAAGTTTAATAACAGGAGAGCAACAAATAGGCTTCCTGATTTGATGACCTATAATAATGGGGAGTTTGCTGGTTGTGAACAAATTGCAGAGGGGTTTGCCCAATTTCTTTCTACTGTCTGTAATGGAGATAATGACTTACCTTCTCGACAAGCTGATGTAAACATGACTATTCCTAAACCTAAATTATCTCTTGGATTAATTTTTGATAAGATCTTTTGATTACCCCTTAAACTTAGTGCTGGTCCTGATGGTATACCCAATTATTTTTTTAGAAAATGTGTATGTCCATCTCTTATCCCCTTGTCTTTATTTTATTCAGTATGTCCTTGGACTTGAAGACAGTTTTTCCATCCCAGTGGAAACTCAGTTTTATTATGCCTATAGTGAAATGATCAATTACAGGAGTTGTAATTTAATTAATTAAAAACTAACGCTATATCAAAAAAACTTTCGAAGACAAACCTTTAATGAAGTAAAAGTTGAGAGCAAATGTGAAAATGCTTTAGTTAGTTAATTAATCCTTGCTCTTTTTTAATATGGGTAAGTGCTAAATGTTTTTTAAAAGCTCCTTTATGGCCTATTATGACACAAACGACAAATTTTCATAAAAAGTGACTTTTTTGACGATAAAACTTTTGTGTGATATATCGTTGTAATTTGTCATTAAATAGGCTTTTAGACACAGGGTGTAGTTTTTTTTCGGTTCATATAAAAAATGAAAGTTGATGATGATAACTCAAAGACGAAACGTCGGATTTAAAATATTTATACATCAAGTGGCAATGAAAAAGTGCTTTCGGTTTTTTGGTATCTGTTAAAATAGAGCTGGTAAAAAATAAAAACAATTTTGCCAAATTTCGTTTTTTTCCCGGATATCTCCGGAAGTATTCGGAATTTTAAAATGGTTGAAACTGTATTTAATTAAGGATCGAATTGAGCAACTTTTCTCTAATTTAACCGACCTCGTATCTTCTACAGCTTCCGAGATCCTCATGCAGTTGATCCTTATCTTGGACACCCTATATATGTATAATATAGCCAAGGTGATAACATATTCTGTATTATTACTTAATTTTATATCCTCATTTTTTTCTCATGTAAAAACGAGTTGCCCTGAGTTATATTTTAATTTTTGCTATAACATTCAGTGATCAGTTATTGTTGACGATATTGGATATTAGTTATGGATTAGACGAATTAATATTAATTCTGGGAATTAATGAAAGGGTGAATAATTTAAGAATTAAATTGGATGAAAAAATTCTTAAACATGTAAATAAAGTTTTGTAGCATCTAACTAATTTAACTGATTTTAATTTTAGTCAATTAACGACTGAGAGGTCAGATGTAAAAAAACTGAAGGACCTCTGTAGTTCTGAGTTTACACCTATTACGATTAGACTCACAATTTAATTTTCAATAAACCCCATTATAAATTCTCCATTTTTCTTTTGTCTTTCTTAAGCCACTTATTTTTTGTTTATTTTTATTGTTTGTATTCTATGCTAAACACCGATGACAACCTTTGCTATGACAATCTGCCAGCCAGACTGTTAAATAAGTATGTAAATAGTTGGTAACCTTTCTGTAATTTTTAACTGTGACATGTAACAATTCAAATAACGATTTAATAAAACTTTTCAAAGAGTTACTAAATGCTTTTTTACTGGGCCATGCTCTTCTATTTTATGATTTATTATACTACTATCATCAACTTGGCACCTAACTTATAAGACATAAAAATATTAATTACCACTTATGAATGAAAATTTGGTTTGAACCAGCCGATAAGATAATCAACAACGTTTTTGCTTTACCATCGTGTCTACTGTCTTAAAAAACAGAAATGAATGACTTATTAAACTTACTCGGTACTCCTTGAAAGATAAAAAAGTAACCTGTTATTAAAAAAAATGTTTTATTCAATGTATAGCAGGCCATAGTCAACTGAAAAAACGTTTACTAAATATTAACTTGGGTAATTCTATATATTTTTACTTTGCCTTTTGTTTAGCATAATCATTACATACATTTCAAGGTATTTGTGACATATTATTATTTTAAAGGTTTACATTTTTTTTATCTCGTCTTTTTCTTGTAATTTGTTTTTATGGAAATTGTAATTTTTTTTTGTATTAGTCTTTAGTCAACTACTGTTTGGTCCTTTTGGAAAATCTTTTACATTTAATATAAAGTATGATTTAACAAAAAGTTTTATTGGTTATAATTATGAGAAAGAAAATTAACAGTTAAAAAATTATAGTAAATTAAATAACTTTCCTTGTGGTTTTACCTGAGTACCTGTAACTAGTGCTGTAAAGGGTAATATTACCGACGTAACATTACCGGTAATTTTGGTAATATTACGTAATATTACTGCAAGACCGGTAACATTGGGTTTTTTTTTCACTCTATATACTCTCATTTATTCGCTATTCGCCCAGCTCTACTTGGCTTTACTGGCGCGAGGCGCAAGGACGAAAGACGATCGTGCCGTACGGAGTGGGCTAACGCTGCGCCGCCGCTTTCTTGATGTATAGATCGGGATCGGGGAATAACCAAAATATGAGTAATAAAAATTCTGTGATTCCCCGTGGGCCGTGGCAAGCGATATTTTGTAAACAGTCTCTCTGTATTGATTATAATTAGTGGCATTATTGGTACCTACAAAAGGGTTGTTTATAGCCATTATAACTATCAGTGCAATTTTTATTAAATAACTGTAATTATTGTAGGTGATATTTAAACTGGTCTGAACATCTTCTCGAAATGCATGATGTTTATTTTGTAGTTGCGATAATATGGTTAAGCCAAAGAGTGATGTTTGGAGATACTACGATCTTAAATATAAAGACAACTATTCCTGTAAATATTGTAAAACCTCCTTTAAAAGAAATGCTGCCAGACAGTTCCAACATTTGCTTAAATGTGTCAAAATACCTGAAAATATAGTACACATTCTTAAAAAAGGGAAATTGCCTGTTAAAAATGTTTTCGGTAGTAACAATAATACCAATACCTCGCGAAGTTCACCCATGGTATTAGAAGATAGTGATACTGAAATTGCTGATTATGAAACCTCTCAGCAGGGACACGCATTTGAGACTTTAGACTCAGAAATAGCTTCACTAGTTCGGCCTGTGCCTTCCTCAGCTAGTTCTTCTTTTTCAAGTACATCTAAAGCATCACAGGGTACAATTTCTTCGTATATTGATAATATATCTTCTCAAGAAAACAACAAGTTGATGAAATACTGGCAAGGGCTATTTATGTCTCAGGAGCCCCATTAGATATGACAACAAAAAAAGTATGGTTGGATGTATTCAAAACAATGAGATGCGCATATAAACCGCCTTCTCGTTACCAGTTGTCAAATCCACTACTCGAATCCGAGTACACTAGAGTACAAGCTGCAGTTTCTTCAAAAATTAGTAAAGCACCTATCTTAAGCTTACAAATGCATGGTTGGTCAAATTGTAGAAATGACTCTATATCCAATTTTGTTATTAATACACCTCTTCCGATATTTTATAAATCAATCCATACCGAAGATAGCAGACATTTAGCAACATTTTTGGCCTTAGAAATTGAAAAAGTATTGGAAGAATTGGGAGCTTCAAATTTTTTGGCTATTGTCGCTGACAACGGAGCTAACATAAAAAAGGCGTGTGAAATAGTTAGCAGCAAGTACAATTACATAACTAATTATGGTTGTATTTGTCACGGTCTAAACCTTCTGGTTGAAGACTTCTTGAAGCTAGACCATTTTGCCAATTTTAAAAAGAACATAATTTCAATTGTATCAGAGTTGAAAAATTCGCAGATTTTACATGCAAGGTTTGAAAAAAATCCAGTTAAACAAAACGGGGCGATACATCTCTTTAAAATTGCCGGTGAAAACAAGATGGTGTTCCTTTGTTTCTTGTTTAAAAAGCTTTTTGGACACTAACCATTCATTTAAAAGTTTAGCAGTTGATGATAACCCAGATATTTCTGATGTTCTTTCAACAAATACAGTAAGATTTCTTCTTCAAAATGAATTTTGGTTACAAATTGACTTGTTCCAGCCAATCTCTAAGTGGATAACGTTTTTTAAAGCTAACGGGCCAACAATCTCAAAAGTGTTTATCAGCTTTTTTGAAATAAGATCTATATTACGTGACAAAGTATCAAATTTATCCGTTACTATGTTGGAATCCCAGAAAATATGTTCAATTCGAAAAACGAGAAAATAAATGTTTAAAAACCGTTCATCTTGCTGCTTACCTATTAGAACTAAACCAACGTGGCAACAATTTAACTGAAGCTGAAATTTTAGTTGCGACGGAGTTCATCTATGAAAGTGCAAGGCGTCATCCAAAATATTCTTCAGAAGTAGGTCTTATTATGGAAGCACTTGCACAGTACAAAATTAGAGGTGGTACTCTTTTTGCTAAGGAATTCGTTATTTTCAGCGAAAAATCTATGTCTGGGAATGTTTGGTGGGCAGGAATTTGCTCCAGTTCTATAATAAGTAGTAGTAGCCGCAACCGAAAGAACGTTTAGTACTTATGGATTTATTCATCGGCAAAGAAGAAACAGGCTTACCGTGGAAAGAGCCGGAAAACTAAGCTATATTGCCCATAATCCATAATTATAATTTACTAAACGAAGGTCATTCAAGAAGAGAAAAAGCTACTGAGGATTCTGAGGAAGAAATTGAAAAAGAAGATCTCGGTTTTGAAATTATAGACTTGACTGAATTAACCAAGGAGAAAGAAGAATCAGATGAAGAGGTTGGGGATGATGAGGATAATTTACCATTATACACTCTATTACGTAGTTCATTCTGACTCGTTTTTTACAGTTTTGATTTAAAAAAACTAAAAAGCTGTTTTTTTTTTAATAAATTACCAATATTACCGTAATATTACATAATATTACCGGTAATATTACCGATTTTTAAATTACCGGTAATTTTAAATCTATACCTGTAACCATTATTTTGTTTTCTTTAATTATTTCTCAATTTAACACGTATTTTAGGATTGTGTGAAAGTCGATACTCTTCATTTTCATTAAACTTTAACAAGTATTAATTATATAACTTTATTATATTTTTCTAGGTTGGACAGAAAAAGAAAAGGCCTTACTACAGAGAGGCATTGAGATATTTGGCAGAAGTAGCATAAGACTAGCGCAATTTGTAGGTTCTAAAACAGCTGCTGAAGTAAAATACTACTTTAAAAATTTTTATGCTGAAAACCTGGGTGCTTATCAACATGTATGTGCTGATAGTGTAGAGAACATAGAGCCGATTCCTGGTAGATCGAGTCTTGATGTACTAAATAGTAGTCAGATTCCTACAAGTGTTGAAGAAGTGATAGCTTCAGTAAGCACTGCTTTTCCGACAGTACGTCAGACTACTAGCACCGAAAGTTCTGGTAACAGACAAACTTCTAGCAGTTCTTCAACAACGTCTAGTGAAAGAATAGACAGAAAAGAGAAATACAAAAAACCAGCAATAAGGAAAAGAAAGGTTCCCAAGAAAAAACTGAAGTTGAAGTTCAATCTTAAAGAGCCCATCTTTAATAAAAAGAAAGTATCAAATTTACATAAACCTGGGACTGAACTTGTTGAAGGGGTTGAGATTGAAACAGAATCTAACGTAGATGCCACCTTCCTCCCAGATATTGATCCAAAAAAGACAGTTGTACTTCCTGTATGTGAAGGAGAAGAAATCGTAAGTAGTTAAAGAAAATATTTTACAATTCCCATGGACACGTCATCATCGCACATTTTTCAGGTAAAAATCGAACATGCTGAAGATGATTCTACAGATATGAGCATTGATATTGAAGACATAGATTACACCTCATCAGATGAACCAAAAGCCACCATTAAGAAACCAGAGGTTTCAGAGGAATCTCACGAAGTGCCTACCAATTCTAGTGAAAGCACACCTGAAAAAGAACTGATAAACAGATCTCAAGTTAGTGAAGAAGTTGCCAAGCAATTGGACAGCATGGAAGTACCATCGGAAGAAGTAGTTGTAAATGAACTCGAGATCAGTGATTTGGAAAAGTACGTGCATTCAGAATTTTTTGAGGGACGACCTACTAAAACTCCTGAAAGATATTTGAAGGTAAAAATGTTTCTATACAATTTGCTTTATAATTCTAATATTCTGAAGCAAATTTCATGTATTACAATCACAGAAAAGATACGTATTAAGTTGTAAAATTTGCTTGTGTGTTTTATAAACATTTATAGATCAATTCAAAAACATAGTTCATTATGACTATGATTTGGGAAATACTACTTTGAGTAGATTTTCTTATGTTTGGGTGGTGATTTTTCTGTTTTTCTGTGAGCTAAAGCCTGTATAGTGGGTGCATATTTACATTTTTCAAATTCAATAACCATTTATTCATCATAAAAACAAAATAACTCAAAATTTCTGTGCTAAATACGGCAGAAAATGAGGGAGTCAATCAGTGGCGTGTCCAGCCCTTAAGAAATGGGGAAGCTGTTTTATTTTTTTGCTCGATTTTTCGAAATTATCAAAAATCAAAATCAACAGAGGACGTAATTTAGCTATGTTCGGTTCAAGTACATACATTTTTTTGATAATAGAATAAAAATACGAAAATTGATATTGTTGTTTCGCATTTATTACCTTATACAGGTAGGAACAAAAAAATTACCTTAAATGTTAAAATTTATTAAGGAATTTATGTCTAAATTTATAAATATTCTCCTAGCCTTACTTAAAATGCAAATCAAAAGCTTCTTCTAAAATTGTTTTATTTTCTTTGAATTTGACAAGCTCTAGAAATTTTAGACTTGTAAAGTTATTAAATCTATCGTCCATGTGAGCCGAATTATTGTCGTTTATTTCGTAGAACAGTTTACGAGCTTCAGTTTTTTTTATCTATTTTCTGATTGTCTCTAGTATCTTCAGTTCATGTTCTTTTTCTTTCTGGTTCTCAAAATTAATTAATTTGTTCCCTTTTAGATAAAACTATTGACTTGAATTCCTGAATTTACTCATTTTGCTCTGTCTAACGTTAAATAAATTATCAGAGAATGGAAATATTTCAGCGAATATAAGTAACAGAAGATTAAAATCAGTTTCTTTTTGTAACATGTTTGTAACATCCAATGCAGTTCATCGTTTTGGAGATTAAAAAAAAAATGCTGCTAGGCGTTAACGTCTGAAAAAATATTTTGCATTGTTTTATTTAATTGAGAGATTGTTGCGTCACCAAATTTAGTCTATGTGCCATACAATGAATAAAAAGGGCTGATGGGTATACTCCTCTATCTTTGGCCTGTAAACCCCCTAATGCACCTGCCATAACTGCTGCTCCATCATAGCTTTAACCTACTAATTTTGAACCACAATCAAGATCTTCAATAGTTAATGCACAATGCCTTTCAGAGCTAAAACTGTTCGTTGCATTGAGGCATTAAAAAACCAAGAAATCTTTCTTTTATTTCGCCTTGTTTTATTACATAGCGGATGATCTTCGATAGTTGACTCGTATTAGCTATGTCAGTAATCTCGCCGAAAATAAGAACAACAAACGATGCTTCGTTTATATCATTTTTAATTTTTTTAATAACTTCCACCACATCTTTGTTGATAATTTAACATGTGCTCAATTCTTGTTTTACCGAAAGTTTTTTCTTTGATGATGGCCTGTATATGCGCTTTGCTACTGCTGTGTCTTTTAATTAATTTATGTAAATTGTTCAGATCGCCAAAAATTTTTATTCTACGAGCTCTTTTCACTAGAAAATAAAATAGACCGCCAGCAAAATAATACAGACTTCTTGTCGCAACCAGTCAACCATTCACACTTGTTATAATTTTCTTTTTGAAGATGTCTTACATATGATTTAGTTTGTTTTATTAAGTCTTTTAAAACGGTTGTTGGTCTACCTCTGAAAGTAATCTGCCTTTTTTCTTCAAAAATGTTGAAATTCTCTACTTACTAAACTACATACGATACAGTCACACGAACCCATCATGGGGAACCTGATGTACCGGCACCGTCAAGCGTGACACTACTCGAATACGCCATAATAATGGAATAATCTTCAATTTCAGTATATATTACGGTAATTAACCAATTTACAAAATAAATATAGTATATAAAATATTCAACAAAATAAGATTTTATATCGCAATAAAGTACTTGAAGTATTAGTACTATCACTAAATATCTAGCATAAATAACAGATAACAGGTAACATCAATAAAATAAAATATAAGGACAACAATGGTTTAAAATAGAGTAACTGCAATAGAAAAGAAGACATACTTTAAGCAAAGTCACGATATAAAATTATATTGCACTTAAGCAGATTTTAAAACTCGTTGAAGTGAACTCAGAGAACAATGAAACAAATCTATACTGACACTTTTTGAGTTAATCATCATTCTACATATTGCACAGTTTTCACCATACAATGTACGATGTTGTTCAAGGTAGAATAATCTAGTCTGTCTGAGCACTGTAGTAGGAGGAACATTTAAATTAAGTTGACACAACAACTCAGGAGACTGTATTACATTGTTAAGAATCTTGTATGTTGTGACAATATCGGAGTTTTTACGTCGAGTCTCTAACTTTTCAATGTTCAGCAATCTATACATTTCACTGTAATTAATATCAATAGAAGGAATATTAAGCTTGTAAGCAATGTATCTTATGATTTTACGTTGAACTTTTTCTAGACACATTATATATTTAGCATAATAAGGTGACCATATACATGAATTTGACTCAAGTTGACTGCGAACCAATGAAAAATACAGAAGTTTGATGGAATCAATACTGCTGAAATCATGAGTGTGCCTCTTAATGTCTGTCGAATTACAGCTTACCGGTTGTCGGTAAATAATCAAATATAAAGCTTTTTTAAGAGATAAAAGCACTAATTATGTCCAAATAAGAAATAATATTTTCCAAATGAAAACTAATAATAGACTAATAACTAAAAAACAAAGAAAAAAGTCTAAATTGCAGGTCCGATAAGACTGACAAGAGACGGGCCGAATTTACTACATTAATTCTAGACACGCGTACTGCAAACAAAGCTTAATCCAAAATTATGTTAGCCCTGTAAGTTCGACAGCGGCAGCGCAGCGTACGTCGTGATCGTGTATGCGCTTATACGGGCAAAAAAGTGCACTCAGCTCGATGCTCGAATTTAATAAACGGCTTGGATGTAGCGGTGTTTGGCAACATAAAATAATAGCGCTCGTATTAAAATGAGAAACTTTGATACACACTAACACAAAGGTTTCTGATAAAGATATTATTTTGAATTTTTATATTGTATATTTATTGCTAGAGAAGCGACACGCCACTGGAGTCAATTATAAAATAAGTAAAGTGTTTATAAAGACTGCAATGAGAGAGCAAACAAGACGCGGACCTACATCAAAGCTTGACTGGAAAAAAGGTCGGCATCTATTCTACTATATATGATACGGCTTAAAATCTAATAATTAAGTTATATTAATTATAACACTTTTATAACAATATGAATTTAAAATCTTATTGGAAAAAATCGCAACAAAAAAAAAGAACAAAATAGACCTGAAAAATACACTCAAAAAAAAAGAAAAAAATCTTCTTGTACATACATTCAAATATTATAAAAAACCTATAAAGGCTTTGGATGTAGGGCTTGTTTTAATGCAAGAATGAAGAAATGCAGTCTGCAGATTCCAATCTCAAAAGTCTTGAAAAATTAGTAGTTTTTCGGTTTCGTCGAATTCGTTCGAATTCGCAGTTTATATGTATGCATGGGGATATCCATGTTTTGAGATTTGAATAAAATTTGAAATTTAACAAGTGTTGACTAAACTGTCTCTTAATATTTGGGGAATTAATTGTGAACGCTTTTGACAAATCGAGATAAACTGTAATACGTTTTTGCCCTCTATCAATATTTATAGTAAAATAACTTACTAATTTCGATATAGCATCTGCTGTATAGCCTAAGCGAGAAGTGAAACCAAACAGATTTTCATGTAGATAAGATGTAATCCTATCTTTAGGACATCTTTCAGAAATGTTTCAAATTTTGATATTATACTTACCGTAAAATGGGGTGAATAGAAACTGCTGGGTGAATAGCAAAAAAAACGGGAAACATCTTTTAAAAAAAATCAACATCGGAATTAAACCTCCCAACGCTTCAAATTTGTTCTCAAACGGTCAACAGATATCGCCATAACTACTTTAACAGGCGAAAGATGTTTTATGTTGGCAGCCCTGATTGCAGTGCCAACCACCCGTCGGAGTGAACACATGTGCTTTTTTCATCACTAGCAAAACTTTCTTCACTGTGGTTAGCTAAAAACAGGTAAGACATTGAGTTTTTGGTTAAAGTAGCTGTAAGGTGTCTGGTTTACATTGCCTATTTCAGAAATTGCTTGTCTTGCTTATTTTTTTTGCTATGATGTAATATAATACATAACGTCACTTTTAAGTAATTTTGGGGTAAATAGAAACACGCTGTTTCTATTCACTCGCTATTTCTATCCACCCCATAATTGTTTTTTCTTTTGCAGGAAAATGCCTCGCGTTTATAAACCAGACCCTCGAGGTAAAACATATGAGAAAATTGATGAAAAAACTCTAAAAATAGCCCTTGCTTCAATTGACAACGGGATGAGTTATAGTAGAGTGGCTCACGAAACATACAACATTTATTATTCTGTTCTTTATCGGCACCACAAAAACCGAAATCTAAAGCGTCATGGAGGACAAACAGCCCTAACCAAACAAGAAGAAGATATTTTAGTCCATCAACTAATAGTTTATTTCGATTGGGGGTATCCACTTGACCATTTAGACGTCAGGATGATGAAAAAAAATTACCTAGACAGTAGAGGTAAAATAATAACGAGATTTAAAGATAATATCCCTGGCAGAGACTTTGTCTATTCTTTTTTAAAACGTCACAAAAATTAATTAAGATCTAGAATCTGCAAAACATCAAGCGCTCAAGAGCTGCTGTTTCTCCTAATACTATCAATGCTTATTTGGACAATTTAGCCACGGAGTTGAAAAATGTACCGCCATGTGTAATAAATTACGACGAAACAAATTTAACTGACGATCCGGGTGGAAAAAAAGTAATCTCGAAAAGGGGCTGTCGCTATCCAGAACGTATTTGCAATACGTCGAAGTCAGCCGTTTCTATTATGTACGCTGCTTCAGCTGATGGAAAATTGTTCCCACCATACGTGGTTTACAAAGCTAAAAATTTGTATACATCTTGGACAGTTGGAGGACCAAAGGACGTCAGATTTAATAGAAGTCCATCAGGTTGGTTTGATGCCATTTCCTTCTCAGATTGGGTAGAGAGAACTGTCATACCTGCAGTAAAAGATCTACCGGGAAAAAAGAACTTAATTGGCGACAATCTGAGTTCACATTTTTCTGCAAGTACGGTATTTCTTTGCGAAGAAAATAATATTTCATTTATCTTCCTCCCGGCTAACTCTACTCATCTGACCCAGCCTCTGAACGTGGCATTTTTCCGGCCTCTTAAAACAGATCCTTGAAAAATGGAAAATGGGGGCTTGTGCAAAGCATTGCACGGTTCCAAAGGACAGATTCCCTTTCTTGCTAAATGACTTGTCAAAGGCTATTGAGCCTAATGCTGGAAAAAACATACAATCTGAGTTTAGAAAGTGTGGAATTTTTCCACTAGATAGGGATTAAGTTTTGGGACGCCTTCCGCAGCAAAATCTTGACGAGACAAATGATGAGAATCAGAACATTGAAGAAGGACTTAATAACTCTTTGGTAAACATTCTAAGAACAATATGAGATATGGCGATGGTCAAAATGTGAAGAGTCGACGTCGTAAAATACAAGTTCCTGCTGGCAAAAGCCTTACAAGTGCAGATTTTGAAAGCACGTTGGATAAAGATAATCAAGAGGATAATGATTTGGAAAGAGGTATTGAAACCTTAGATAAAGATTTAGATCCGGAAATGAATTTGCCCCTTAGTAGTTTCATGCCAATAATGGCAAAAGCTCAAGATCATTCTTCAAGTGAGGACTCTGAAATGGAAAAAGATCAATATCATTCTTCAGATGCAGACTCAGAAATGGACACTTCCACATTCCAACAAAATATCGAAATAAAGAAATAAATATTTTATCGGACAAGTCATTAATATTACAGAAAATGATATTGAAGCCACTTTCTTAAGAAGTCGCCCCACCAAACAATCGTCAAAAAGAGACATTTTAAAATTTAATTTGCATCAAAGTTGTTTAATTTAAATAATATGTTTAGACTTGTTACATTTCTATAAAAATAAATGTTTTTTTTTGTAAAATTGGTGTTTTTGTCAGTTTTTTTTTTGTGTTAAAAAATTAAAATTGATAAAAAAATATAAATATATTTTTTTATCAATTTTAATTTTTTTTCCGGTGTTCCTATTTGCCCTCGTGTGAGTAGAATAGCAAATTTGACCAATTTAAATGGGTGTTTCTATTCACCCCATTTTAAGGGTGAATAGAAAAAGAGCATTTTTATTTTTTTTTGTGGAAAACCCTCTATTTAAAAAAAAATCTATTATGCGCTTTTTGATCTACAAGTCGCGACCTGTAGATTCCTTATTTTTTGTTGTCAAAAAGGTGACTACCATGTTAGCAACAGAGTAGGAAACGTCCGAAACTGTTTCTATTCACCCCATTTTACGGTATTGATCAAAAATTTCTCACGCATAGTTTATATTGGGCTTTTAATGGAGTCTTTAAATTAGCTGGGTATTTTAGTAGTCTTAAATATTTAATTTATGTTATAAAATAAAAATCTGGAAGAAATATGATAAAGTCTTTTTCATTGGAACTAAAATTTATTAATAAGCTAATTTATGTTACCAAAAAGAACAAATGGGACAACAATATAAATTGGGACTATTTGGAATACCAGAGTTAACCATATCTTTGTTATTTTTTTTAACACATCTTCATTAAACATAATACACCTGCTATCCTGTTTAACTCTGTTGTTTATCTTATTTATAACATTTTATTTTCTCTATACATAATAATAATTTTTTATATAAATTAAATCGATAATTTTTATATTTACTCTATTTTTCTGGGCTTAATTTTTTTTAAACTTGTTTTAATTTAGTTCTGGTTTTTATAGGTAATATTAAGCCATGACGTATTAACCTCAATTAACTTAGTATTTTGCGTTTTTGTTAGTTTTATTTAAAATTGTATTAATTAAACTTTTTTGTAGATCAGAAATTATATAATAGAAGTGTGGCACCTATCTAAACCAAATTACGTTTTTAAGACTGCCGTACGAAGTGGGTTGAAGCAGTGTGGTGATGTAAGAGCAATTGGAAGAATACATCACTTTTTAGAACAAACTGGTGTAATCAATTTTGGCTGTGGTAAGTAATAGATTTTCCGCCATTTTGAATAATATACGTTTTGTAAAATACATCATGTCGCAAGGGGGTTTTATTTTGGGATCTTCATTGTACTTTTTAATAATTGACAATATAGGAAATAATGTTAGTTTTACGAAATGACTGTCTTTGCGAATTAATATTAACTGTTTTATACCATAAAAGAAGAGAATCTGATTTTTGTTGTGAATTGGTGTCATAGAAAAGATTAAAACATAGATTTAAAAGTGTGCTCTAATGACTGTTTATTTGCTGTAATAATTTTGCTTATAGAGACAATCGTATTTTAAAAACATCCTGGAATCAAAAAGTGTAATTTTTCATTCAACGGCAGAGATTTAAAAATACATAATTAAATAAAAACTAAATATTCTTTTGTTTTAAGATAATTTCTTTAATTTTGCCTTTAAAGATTGCTACAGAAGAGATAGAATGTATGTGAGGAAGAATGGCACTCTATATTTTGGACCCATTATAACTAAAACAACCCTGAAATTGGCCGATTTATTATGTATTGATATTACAAAGCTGTTACAATTTCGTGTTTATTTTACCATGTACTTTATCATCATTGATACACTTGAAATCATATTAATAAAGTTGATTGTAGTGCAGTAAAATACCAAAATTTAAAATACGAAATAGTATGGAGCAATTATTATTCAAAAAAGTCGCTATGAATGTTTTATTCAGATCCTCAATATGCAAACAAAATAAACGCTAGAAGTGTTTTTATTTGACTTGAAATTTACATTTATTATCTAATATAAAACCGTAAACTATATTTGGACCCTACATTTTGACTTCACAAAGAGGCTTGCAAATCCTAAATTACAATATCCATTTGGCTCTGCAGATAATTTTACCTAACCTTACTACCTTAACCTTAAAATAAAATAGAAAATAGAAATGCAATAAAGTTAAACACGTTATTGAAAATTATGTAATAAGTTGTTAGTAAACTGAATAGTTTCATAAATAAAAACCTTAGTTTATTCTCTCAAATACCAGATTGTTTTAAATTCTGAAATCCATTTTTGGAATTTACGTTTCTGCATTTAATATCTCAGTGGCAGCATATATACATTTTATTAATCAGCTATTTTGTTAGTATTTGGTATTATGAACTACAGTAAAAGCTCTTTATTCGAGGGGTATACGTTCCGTAAATATGCCGCGAATAAAGAAACCGTGAATATGGAATGGTAATTTTTATGGGATTATAGGGGATACGTTCCTAGGTGACAAAATAACAAACAAGTACTTACATACATATATAAAAAAATGAATTTAATGGAAGTTTTTGACTATATTGATTAATTATTACCTTCAGGCTTCGGCAATGGCGTAAAGAAATTTGTAATTTTTTCTTGCTTGGCATTTTTTAAAAGCTCCTTCAACTCATACTGATATTCAGCAGTGGCATTGGCAATTTGCCTCTTAAAACTTAGACTTTTAGACGTTCCATATATGGATCAATTTTGATAAAAAAAATCACAAAGTTCATGTGCCATTCTTAAACCTTCGCTAAGATTTTTTGAATAAAATGTCACGTTTTCAGTGCTTGATGAAGCCTCTTCTTCAATAGGCTGCGAATTTAACATTTCCTCCAAGTCCGTTTCAGTTAAATCTTCATCTTGCGATTCAAGCAACGCCTGAATGTCACTTGATTCTATTTATCTCTCGTATTTTTATCTCGTCCTATTTCATTCGCAATTTCGGCTATGTTTGCAGTCAAAGTTTGAATTTGCACAGATTCTTCGTCATTTCCTGTAGTCAGAGCGGCCTGTGTCAAAGGAATCAATACGGCGGCGATATCATTTAACAATATACTTTGGGTATAGTTGTAATAAGGTCAATTTTACTTTTTTATTAGTCCATTTGACGATGCGTTTATAAAGGATATTCCGTTGAATACCTATTTGAATCCGTTTTAAATATATATGCACCGACGTACTGATTCGATCCGCGAATATAGGAATTGGGCCGCATTTTTTTAATCCGCGAATATTGAAAACGCGAATGAAGGAATCGCGAATAAAGAGCTTTTTCTGTATTAAAGAAAAAAAAAAGAAAAAATAAAATCTCCAAATAGTAGCAATTTCCGCTGTTGAAGATTTGTATTTTTTTATTTTCTTTCCTTAATAATATGACACTGTTACTGTTAGAGCTGACATAGTATTTTTACCATGTCCATAATTTTAACATAGTTAGGATTTTTAAAAACTAACATAACAACAGTTCTTACGAAAATTTCATTAAACTGCAAAACTTTTGCTACTTTACCAGGGGTAAACTGTTAATTTTATTTAACATCTTTTAAAATATGTTTGTTGGTGAAGTATTGGTTGGAGAATAGATTTTATCGCCGCACTACGTACCATAATAAAATAGTTTAATATAGATTTTATTACTTGACTTGATATAAGCTATGCATATACAGCGTGTTAATATAAAATATGTAGACAAAGTTTAACCATCGAATCCTTGGTCAATTTGAAGACGAAATGGTCATATGAACATGGTTCCCTCCCTAACGGCTTTGTTTTGAAATGCAAGTAAGGTACTAAGTACGTCCAGAATAATGAAACGCATTTATTGAACTCTTGATATATCCTATACTCGCTATTGCATATTCTACAAATGAATTGCTGAGGCTCAATATGAAAGTGGATGGAGACAGTCTGTATTTTAGGACAGAAACGATAACAAATGAAAATATAGGATAGTAAAGTTTGTGTACATATTTTATTAACACTCTGTAAAAGTCTGTTTATTCTTGTAGAGACATAATCAACATAAGTTTTCCATTTTAAGTTTTGATCTAAATATACTCCTAAGTATTTATCATCTTTGATAGGATGCATGGGTATGGGGAAATATTACGACAATCATTAGAATGCAACGTAAGTTCAAAGACATTAGTTGATGTTCTGCTATCAATTGCGAAACACACAAAGCTTAACCTGTCTAAGGTTAGTGTCAGCAAGTTTATATTAAGCCATCTTGTTATAATTTACAGGGCCCTTTCAGCAAAATATATAAAGTTGACTTGAGTATATAAGTATATTTCTGTTTCTTTATATCTGGAGTTGGGATTAATGGTGTTGACGTATTAAATAAATAAATTTAAATAGTTTTAAAACCCTTTTGTTTAATAGAAGATACTAAATACGAACGTCCCTTAAGCAAGTCACTCCAGTTCTCTACTAGTTTAGCAAGCGCAAGTAAACGCACCAGATTAGATGAACCAGTTAAACTGGGGAGCAGAAAGAGGTTTAAAAGGAAATTTGATAACGTACGTAAGATAAAAAGCTACACTACCGCTCAAAAGTATTTGCCCACATATGACTGTTTTAAAGTTATAAGTAAAAATAATAAACCCATCAGTTATACTTATGAAACGGTTTATTTGTAACAAAATTAATATAAACAATACATTTTTCAATTAATTAAATTTAAGAAAATCAAATTTTGGATTCATCTACATGTCCGCCTCGATCTTTACTAACAGCTTCACAGAGTTTCGGTAGTCTTCTAATTAATTAATTCGATAGGATTGAGGTCCGGTGATTTTGGGGCCATACCATAATTTTCAGAAGATGTTGCCTTTGTAATTGACCTAAATATTGCTTGCACAATTTCGACGTGTGCTTGGGGTCATTGTCATGTTGAAAGATGAAGTTTTTCCCAATTATTCGAGTACCAGAAGGAAGTACATTGTCACTTAAAATTGTTTTGTAACCCTCTTTTCGAAGAATTCCCTCTATTCTAATTAGATCGCCCACTGCAGATCCTCCGAAACAGTAGCGGTTTTGATACAGCTAAACGTCCTTTAAGACCAGCATTATAAAGTCGCCGTTTTACTGTCGAAACACTGACCGCTTTTTTACGCTTCTTGTTGATTTTTGCTGTGATTTCAGGGGCGGTAAGGCGTCTATTGCGTTTGCTTGTCATTATAATATTTAAATCCTCCTTTGAACTTTTTGCTTTTGGCCTTCCGGATCGAGGTTTGTTGCTAATAGTCCCTTCTCTGGTGAATTTCCTTACATTATAATCGACAGTCCGCCTTGGAATTCCCAAATCCGTCGAAATTTGACGGTTAGTCTTTCCAGCCTTATGAAGTCCAATGATAATTTTTTTTGTTTTTACCGATAACTCTTTTGTTTTAGCCATTTTAAAGAATATTGAAAAACCAGCAAAGAAACGGTGACAATCGTCAATAAGCAAGCGAAATTATCTACCAATGTTACACTTGAAATCAATTCTTGAAGACTAAACACCTTTAAATGTTTCAAATTTCATCGGAAACGAGCTGTAAACAGATTAGCTTTTTGGAAGAAGTGCATATTTTCACTACATTGTTTGTTATTTGCAAGACTATTTTTAAATACTCAGTGTTTTTCAACGAACCATAGTTGATAGGTATGCTGTTTAAGCATATATGCAATTTACCAAAGAGATACAATCCAGATATAGGTATAAAGATAAGATTTTTGTATCTAATTTAAAATATTAAAAAGAATACATGGTGGGCAAATACTTTTGAGCGGTAGTGTAGTTTAAACAAATGGCAATCACAAAACTACAATTAAATAATATTTCAGGATGGAGAAGGTGGATGCACTATGGTACACGGAGAAAAAGGAGAAATTATAGATACAACAATCGTAAATAAAGAGCCGGCAAAACCGAGGTCGTATATAAAGAAACCTTCAGTGAGGCTTATTTATTGTCGGCCATTTTCTACAGAAAAACCAGTACATTTTGCTTTTTTTAACACATGATTAATCGCTAATGTTTCTTAATTTGTAGCAAGAATTCACAGTTAAACTCGATCTTTCAACTCTATTGCTATTGGACCTGCACTCTCATATGTTCCTAACAGAAGTAATGGGTTTAGTTGGAGGTTACTGGGATCCGTCTGAGAAAAACCTGAAAATTTGTTGTTACGAGCCATGTAAAAATATGGCATCTTCCCTTACTCACTGTGATATGTGCCCCATTTCTCAAGCTAAGGCTGCTGACCGAATACACGCAAGAAATATGCGGATATTAGGTAAAAGAATTTTAAATTGTTTAATCAAAATATATAAAACTAAATTAAATATATTTAGGTTGGTTTCATTCCCATCCAACTTTTGCTCCAGAACCGTCACAGCAAGATATGGATACCCAACAGTTTGTCCAGCAATGGATAGGCTATGGGAAACCTTGTATTGGGGTAATAATGTCTCCTTTTAGCGGAAATGGGGCCTTGATTTCCTCACCTTTTAGGTGTTGGATGGTTGATAAAAAGCCTAATTTTGAAGATCAATATGTTCCATATAGGTAAGAAAATGTGTGAAAACATTGGATAATTTGTAACAATATTTCCTTATTTGCCAACAAAACTATTTAAAGAAATGATAGGGAAACGTCAACAAGAAAGTAACTCACTAATTGCCTAAATAAAACATTGAAATCATAATTTCTGCACACAGTGTTCTATACGCAAATTCAAAGGCCCCACAATATACAAATTGTAAAAAACTTTAATTTCCGCACAGAAAATTGTAAATAGCAAAGTTTGTCGTAAGAAATCAACATGTATTAAGCGTGGATATTCATAGGCCGACAGAGGCAGTAATATTTATATTTGTATTTATATATAAAAACGGACTTAGAACATTAAATACACTAGAATAAATATTGGCTGCTTGGGATTCAGCGAAGCATCTACACAGGGGGCAGAAGGGATATTTTGTGATAATCATGCTTAGTATTCCATGTTGCCGGTGATTACTCAATTTTAACAGAGGAAAATAAAGTGAGATAATAAATTATTATAAGTAGCAGAAACTGAATTGTATTACACAGCGGCAACGCTGTAGATTTTGCCCAGAAATATTCTTGCGATAAAGGCATTTGGCAACTGTGCTCATTGTTTTGGATGATGCACCTTTCGTACAGTATTAGTATTAAAGGGGTGTTTTGAGTGGTTTCAGAGCGTTTTTTTAATTATTATTAAGACTAAAAACTCCCTTTTTACTGAAAAAGGATAAAGAAGTCTGAAGTGAGTCACATATATTGGAAAAAGGAAATTCAAATCGTTCCTTTCACAGACGAGTTAGGTGTCATCCTTCTAGGTTATAATATTATAAAAGACGACATATTTGTGAAGTATCTATTAAGTATTGCATACTAAAATATTAATAAAAATGTAATTAAGTATATTATTATAATGTATCAAATTTATTGCTTATTTAAACTTGAAATGCCGCAAAATTAATGTGTGCAAAAATAAAGGTAGTGTATGGTCGATATCCAGCAATCAAAATCGAGAACGCAGCAAATGTCGTTTGTCAGCAATATATTGATAGTCGGCGCCCATTATTATTTCATCAATATAATGCGCGTATCTCCTGGAATTCCAAAGGTGTTTTAGGGATTTTTTTAGCTAGATGTTAACAATGGATAACTAAATTGGTTTATAGTGTGTATAAACCGCAACAAACTAAGGTTTTTTTGTAAAAATTAATTAAAAGGTTAACTTCCAAAGGATTTGAATTAAACTTTTTTCTGTAATATTTAATAAATATCTAACCGGATTTATTAATGGAGTTATTTTTGAGTTAGATGTTATAAACGGCTATAACTGCCAAAGGATATAGATAAAACTTTTCCTTATGACCGTTAGGAGTCATAGCCCTTTATATTTTTTAACATCTAACAATTCAATAATTTTTTACAAAAAAAACTTTTGTTTGTAGAGATTTGCAACCATCTCAAATGCGTTTAGATATTTATTATAGAAAATATTAATTCAAATCCTTTGGGAGCCTTTTTCATTTCTTTAACATTCGACTTTTTAAGTAATTTTCACAAAAAAAACTTTAGTTTGTAGAGGTTTATAACCACTATAAATCGATTTAGTTATTGATTGTTGATATCTGGACAAAAAAATATGAAAATTCCTTGAGAGTTTCAGGAGATACGGGCATTATATCGATTAAATAACAGCGGGCGCGGACTATAAATAGGTTGCTGACAAACGACATATGCTGCGTTCTAGATTTTTGGTTGCTGGATATCAATCGGGCGTTAGCTTTACAGATACGAAAAAATATCTAGAAAAGCATCGAATACGTGCATTGTAAACATAGTGTATTCTACGTTGCCAAGTTGCTGTTTTTTCATTAACTTTTTTGTCAGGTACCTTTTTTTATTCTGAAAAATTTATTGATTACTCTCAAAATATATTTTAATAGTCAACAAATGAATGAAACTTTTAAAGACTACGCATTTTTTAACTGTTACAAAATACATTAAAAAAATATGTACTAGATTAAGAAAATTATATATTAAATGAAAAATTGGAAAGTCGATTTAACATCATTGTCTGAGAGATGGTGAACTCAACCACCTCGTCTATAGTTTGCAGCCAGGCTTATTCTAGGTATTCAATGTTCTAAGAAAACGGATTAAAGTTTAGTATAGTAAATTTGGTTCTACACACTTTGAGGCGTTCGAACATAAATCTTAGAACTTTATGGGGAGGCATAGCCTTTCATGTCTCCTCTGACGAACCTCTATCGAAGAAATGTCTCATAAAGTCAAGAAAAGTAGTGTATTTTCCAATGTACTTTTTGAAACAGAACGACTCAAAGAACAGGGGCAAAAAAAACAACACCGCTTTTAACCTAGGATGCCAAACCCATGTTAAGAAAAAGTAGGACATACAAAATTTGAATTAAAATGTTTTATGTCCTGCAAAAGTAAAAAATTGTAAAACATAAGTAATGATTCTAATAGTTTTGTTAAATTAGTCATTTTTAAAATCGGCAATTAATTTTTAAGAAGTTTAACTTAGTTATTAAGTGTATGGTGTAATCCACTGTTTTAAACATAAAATAATGAGTTAAATGGAAGGAGATGAATTTTTAGCACTCACTGTATGTTTTTTATTAGGTTTATATGTAGAACCTACCATATTATTAAATGCTTTAATTCTATTATTTATCCATTATTATTTAAATCTTTTGATAATCGAATCTGAATATTTTTTTAGGTTTGATGTTGATGTCACGACTGACAATTTTAATCTGACGAGTTTCTTAGGCGCTTCGGAAGATATATTTTACCTAGCGGAAGTACATGAAAATAACAAACGTTTAAATTTTAGTTCACCTTATTTTATGGACCGCAAAATAACACACCTAGAGAAGGTAATGTGGATTATATTAATATAAGAAAGTATTTTTTTTTAAATTTATGTGAGCAATTTAAGATCCAACGATTTTTAGATTTTAATTCTCTTCATGGTATATGGAAACATTACACCCTCCTTATGCAAAAATATTACGATTTAACCCTGCTTATATTTATTGAAAAGTTGATATTTAGTCAGATACAGGTTGACAAAGTTTAAAATGTATGTTTTTTTTTCCTGATAATTTCGAAAAGCTCGGAAATTTTTTTATGAAATAAGAGCGAAAAATCGATTTTTTGTTTTGAAGTGCCGTTTGAGGTATTTTACCCAATTTATTAGGTTACTCTTTTCTTTTAAAAAAAAATGGCGCTTTTTCCCTGGGTATAAATAGGTATACGATATTGAATCATCTTGATCGCGCAGCTTTTCAGCGTTAATGCCCAACAACTAAGTTGTGTTGTTAATCTTACAATATACAAATTGCTCCTATTTATTTTTTATAATTTAAAATTTAAAGGAAAAAACATTGAAAAGCCTTGAGCAAGAGGCATGTGACAATAAAAAACCGTGCTTTTTAGTCGTGAAACTCAATTGGTATTGACGGAGTCTATTAAGAAATGTGGTGAAGCTAGCGTCCGATCAATTGCCAGCAAGCAATTGGGAACGCAGCATATGATTATTGCCAGGGACTTATTTATTTATCTGGGCCCATTGTAGTGGTTTAAGACCTCTATAAATCGATTGATATACAATACATCCTACACACTCAGAAAAAAGGTTTATTAAAATCTAATAGGAGTTTTAGTAGTTAGAGCAGTTTTAATTGTTTCGCAACCGATATGCAAACCTCTTCCTTGTTAATGCATATATATCAGCATTATTTTGTCGCACCTAGAATCTGGAATAAAGTAATGGCTGACATCCTTTATTACTAGTTGGCGCGCTACGCAAGAACTCGCTATTTTATGCGGGGTTTTTGAATAATTTGGGTTTACAACCATTGATTTATTATTTAAAAACTAAAATAATTCCTGAAAAAACACTTCATGTATTAAACAAAGGTATTAAAGTTACATACATTGAAAATCTTAAAATATTAAATAAAGGTTATTACACTGACAAACCTATTATTAATTTAAAAAAATATATCTTCAATTTTAAACGAATTTTAACATCAAAATAATATAATTTTAAAATTTAAGTGACATGCTTAATATAATAAAATATAAAATGTTAATGTTAATATAAATGTTAAATTCTTAATTTGAACTTTAACTTTTATACTTACTATTTGATGCCTCATCAATAGAGTATCTCAATGCAATGTTAGTTATAACACTATTTAGACGTATATTATGGTTTCTTAGGTAATATGGTGTATGTTATCTGATTTAATTTTAAATTCGCTTATACAGGGTGTTTCAAAATTCACTACATATATTTTAAGAGCGTATTCCTGAGGTCAAAATAAGACTTTTTTTTCCTATAAACATGGGTCCTAAAATGCACCCCCTTCAAGCTACGCAAGAAGTGTAAAAAAAATCGATTTTTTTGAAACTGAACCTGTGTCTACAGTTTTGCATCAAATTTAACGAAATTTGGAATACCCCCGTTATTTTAAGCGGTCTATTTACTTTTTATCTTAGAAAAGGCGTAAAACTAATTTTAAGGGGTAAACTGAGGGGGTGCACACTTTTGACGGCCAAAATTTTATATACGCATACATTTTTAAAAAAAATAAGCTACACCAGAATATGGGCCATACAAAAATCTAAATTTTATGTCTCTTGCATTTTTTTGATAATACGAATAGTTTTTAAGAAAATCACCGATTAATAAAAGGCTACCAATACCGTAATAATTAAAATTTAAACAGATAATATTAAGTAGTAGGCTGTGACTATTTGTTTTAGGACATTTTTTAAGCGGCACGACATTTAACAATAAATAGGTAGACTGGTTTTGCTATTGTTGAAACTTTGTTATTGAGGTTTTTTCAATAAATTGATGAACAATTATTTACATTAAAGAATGACGGTTTATAAAAATACAAAAATTGGTTAAAATATTATTTAACATTTATTAACATAATAATTAATTATTTTTTAAATAAACAACTAACTTCTGAGAAACAAATATTTTTTTTTATAAAAAGTGCTCGAAGTGCGCACCCCTCGCTGCAATACAAGCGTCCATTCGTCTTCTCATAGATTGTCTTACTCGCTCTAAAATTCCGGGAGTATTTCTTATTGTTTCAAAGGCATCAATAATTCTTTGCCTTAGGACCTCGAGCGAAGGCGCTTGACCAGGATTATAGACAAGGCTTTTTACATATCCCCAGAAACAAAATCCCCAGAAACAAAATTGCAGTCCGGGGAGTGTGGAGGCCATGGTATTGGGCTCTACCAATCCATCTCTCAGGAAACACAAAGTTCAAATAGTCACGCACTGTTATACGGAAATGAGGGGGGGCACCGTCATGCATAAACCACATGTTCGCTCGCACATTTAATGGTACATTGTCTAGTAAACCATTTAAATGGTGCTGTAGAAAGTCTAAATAAGTGTCGCCAACTAAAATTCTAGGAAAAAAGAAAGGACCAATTAACTCATCTCCCACTAAACCTGCCCATACATTAAGGCTAAAGTGCTCCTGGTGGTGAGATTGCCTAATTTCGTGCGGATTCTCTGCTGCCCAAACATGCACATTGTGAAAATTCACCACCTCTTCCCGCGAAAAATGAGCTTCGTCTGTGAATAGAATACTTGATAAAAAATTATTATCTCTCGCGCATCTCTGAAGTAACCACCTTGCAAACTGTAAGCGCCTTGGGAAATCTTGAGGTAGCAAAGTTTGAACTCTTTGAATATGGTATGGATACAAGCTATTTTCGCGCAAAACCCGCCAGACAGTTGCATGAGAAACATCCAAATTCCGAGCTATTTGTCGGGTGCTTTGGCCAGGATCGTCGTCGATGGCATTCAAAATTTGCTCCTCTGTCACTGGGTTTCGTGCTTGTTGCGGTCTGCCTGCATTGTTCCTGGGGGTCCGAAAACTACCGTATTCCCTAAGATGCCGATGTGACTCTGACAATGTTCGTACATTCGGGATTCGGCGATTAGGAAACCTTAACTGATACAATCTTTGAGATTCATACGCAAGACCATAAACAAAATGGATGTCTGCAAGATGTTCGAATGAATAACGTTCATTTTCCATTTTAGCAATGTTAGCGTTTAGAAATAAAACATGGGAATAAAAACTACACTTTAAATCTAAAACGGGAAGTAAACTACTGGAACTAAACAAAGTTAACAATGACAGTACTACTACTAAAACCTCAAAAATAAAAATGTCAACAATTGCGAAACACAGCCTACTTCCGAAATTTTTTCTTTGATTTTTAATTTACGATATTGCTATCCTTTTATTCACCGGCGATTTTCTCAAAAACTAATAGTCATATGAAAAAAATGCAAGAGACCAAAAATTTAAATTTTTGTATGGTCTATTTTTTGGTGTAGCTTAATTTTTAAAAAAATGTATGTACACATAAAATTTTGGCCGTCAAAAGTGTGCACCCCCTCAGTTTACCCCTTAAAATTAGTTTTACGCCTTTTCTAAGTTAAAGAATAAATAGACCGCCTAAAATAACGGGGGTATTACAGTTTTTGCAAATTTCGTTAAATTTGCAAAAACTGTAGCAAATTTAACAAAAGATGCAAAACTGTAGACACAGTTTTAAAAAATCGATTTTTTTACACTTTTTGCGATGGCTGTAGCTTGAAGGGGGTGCATTTTAGGACCCATGTTTATAGGAAAAAAAAGTCATTGCTAGGTTCAGCTTCTGCTTTTACAGTAATTTCATTGTCTTAAATCTTGGTAAAAAATCTTGTCATAAATCTTCCGTTCTTCCTGATCCACCAGTAATTGTATTTTCTGATTTGCAAATTACCTTAAGTGGTTTCAAGGGAACTAAACAAAAAATTGTAATAAATAGTAAACAGTTGAATATATACGTTATTGGTTTCCCAAAGTTTGCTTACCTGGTAAATTGAGTGAGGGCCAAGCACATTTTTTAAGTATTTTATTGGGACCAAAGTCTTGTGGCAGAAAATGTAAGGAACAAATTCTGCAATTCTTTTTTAATAAATCAATAAATGTTCTCTGATGTCACTTCTAATACTAATCGTTTGTTTCCTGATAAACGTACCCATTTATCAAAAATGGGGTTGCTTTTAGATGGGTTGGGAAAGCGATGTTTGTAATTTAACCCGCAATTAGAATTACGAAATATTAAAAAAAAACATTACAAGCTGAGGTACTTCTTATATCCTTTCGAAACCCACACTCACTTTCTGGGATAATCTTATACTTTTTACCTTTTCAAATATCTTCGACATTACCGGTAAAATACAAATTATTCTTAAGTCATTAAACGTATTACCTTAGATAAAGGTTTATTGGTAAAAGGTACCTCCCACTGGTCGGAGACGTAGTTATGCTATATGCAACAATTAATTATGTGAATATCAATAAAAGGACTGCAAAGCTTCAACATTCTGGCATTAATTTGATCGACCCCTGCAGCATTTGTGTTAAGACCGTGTATTATTTTATCAATTTCAGGGATACTAGTTATTTTAAAATTAAATTGAATATCAGTATTAAATTTATGTTGGCTATAAAAATTAATCTTTAATGAACAATCAGACCTGCTTTATAAATATTCACTAAAAAATTAACTTATATTATTAGGATCTATTAAATGATTGGGAATATTTCATTCATCTCTTGAATGCACATTGAGTTCTGTTAAGGTTTTTAAGGTCTTCCAAGTTTTTTTTTATATTTTTTTCATTACATTATGTTAATTAATAAACACCGATTAAGCTCAGTGCAATCCTTTAAGGAGATAATATCCTAATCTTGAATATTTTTTTACCGGTAAAATACAAATTATTCTTAAGTCATTAAACGTATTACCTTAGGTAAAGGTTTATTGGTAAAAGGTACCTCCCACTGGTCGGAGACGTAGTTATGCTATATGCAACAATTAATTATGTGAATATCAATAAAAGGACTGCAAAGCTTCAACATTCTGGCATTAATTTGATCGACCCCTGCAGCATTTGTGTTAAGACCGTGTATTATTTTATCAATTTCAGGGATACTAGTTATTTTAAAATTAAATTGAATATCAGTATTAAATTTATGTTGGCTATAAAAATTAATCTTTAATGAACAATCAGACCTGCTTTATAAATATTCACTAAAAAATTAACTTATATTATTAGGATCTATTAAATGATTGGGAATATTTCATTCATCTCTTGAATGCACATTGAGTTCTGTTAAGGTTTTTAAGGTCTTCCAAGTTTTTTTTTATATTTTTTTCATTACATTATGTTAATTAATAAACACCGATTAAGCTCAGTGCAATCCTTTAAGGAGATAATATCCTAATCTTGAATATTTTAAGCAAAACGTGTATAGGTCGAAATCCGTTTTTATATTTTTTATTGCAACTTTTGCATTTTTTCAATAAATACCCAAATGAACTTAAGAAAGAAATTGAAAATTTGGATTTTGACCTATACATGCTTGGCTTAAAATGTTCAAAATTTGGTCAGGTATCATCCCCTTAAAGGATTGCACCTACGTTCCGGATACTCTATATTATGTAACAACACCAGGCTAGAGATGTATCGCAGAACTAGTGATGCTTCAATAGCGTATACTACTTTGACTTTGGAGTTTTTGATTTTAAAATTATTCACTCTATTCTTCTAAAGTATTATAACCTGAGTGAGTTTTTTTCTGGGTCGACTATGATAAAAAAAGATGTATCATAATAAGAGATGCAGTTGCTCCAAGTTGTTATTTGGTTATAAATTCTTAGGTAGACTTAACTTTTCTCTCTTTTGTTCTGCTTAAAAATTACGAGACACAAATTTTTTTTAAACACAGAAATGCGGGATATGTGGTGTGCATACCCTAAAATTTTAATGTCGAGGGAAAAATTAATTTGTAAAACATAACCAACATTTTAAAGAATTATTTGTGTTGTAAACAATAGTTCATGCAAATTACTGGAAAATGGTGGCTTTGAGTTACTTTAGTTTTTCAAGTTGTGATCTAATAAATTATAAAAAATACGATGGATAGCGCTTTCTATAGTCTACATCAAGACTTAATAAAAAATCATTTGTTAACTTTAAAAAATTGCCAAAAAAGATTGATTAGAGGTTGAAAGTAAAACAAAAGTGACTTTAAAACTTAATCATGCTGTATCTCAGTTGTTATCAAGCTTTAGATGTCGGTAAGTATGATTAAATCGTCATATTTTTGCTGTATATCTATTACATTAAAACGAAAATTCGATTTGTATATGGACGACAATTACTTATGGTCATAAATATTAAAAGATACTACTCGTATATTAGCAGGACTTTTATATTGTTCTACATTAAATAAATAAAAGAATCACACTTACAGTTGTTTACAAATATGTTTTGTTAAAAAAACATGTTTTTTATGTAATTTCTGTTAGGTAGTATAAGATGATGATTCATGATTTATTCGTGCTATATTATTCTTTTTTATTCCATATTGTTGCAACTGAATGAACTTTATGTATAAATAAATGCAGTGCTATAAAGTATAATTTCAAAAACAGCATTAAATGGATATTTATAAAACAGGGCTGTAAATTGATCCGTTTTTTTTTATATATGGGAATTTCATTGCATGTCAAATTGGAATTTGGCTGCAGACGCCGTAGGCAATGTAATATTTCTCCATAAACAGGGTGGGATTGAGTTGGACCCCGTCAATTTTTTTAAATATTTAATATAACTAGTTAGTAGATATTAAAATATAATAACTGGTTAATGTTTGTTTATATGTATTAGTAATTTTGAACTTTTTTTTTATTTAAGATTGTATAAACAATCGGCAATTTAGTTACGAGGTGATGTGAAAACCAGAGCTTATTATTGATTTGTGTTTATAACTACTGACTTTTATCTAAATCTTTAGAATTTTGTCGGGTATGGCAACATTGCTAAATACCCATGTAGAAAACTGACATATTGGAGAGTTTTCGAAAAAAATTATATACAGTGTGTCCCACTTAGGGTAAGCCACCCCTCTAAAATTTTTGTTTCTTGACCAATTTTCAAAAACTTTTTTTTGTTGGATAGATGGTCAAAAATGGCACTTATGAGCCAAGTTCGACATTTAGAGAAAGCAGGTCGTGGCCTACTGTATTCTAGTTTGAAGTTAACAAACAAACTCATAAAAAAACAAACAAATTGAGCCCAAAATAGTATGATAATATGATCGATTGTTGTTTATTGAAGGATATTTCCAACCTTTGTGTTCTCAAGACGCATGCCAGTTAGCCAAAAATTTAAAAAATATTCGTATTTGATTAAGAATGTTATTGCACCTTTTAAAAATTTGACTCCAGTTTATTTCAACACCCTGTATACTATCATAACCAAATTTGGTACACTTAGGTTTTAAGTGGTCCTGAACAAAATAATCCACTACCATTTTTCAAAAATAAATATCGCTAATACTACTTCTCGATTTTTCGCACTTCAAACTAGAATACAGCAGGCCATGACCTGCTTTCTCTAAATGTCGAACTTGGCTCATAAGTGCCATTTTTGACCATCTATCCAACAAAAAAAAGTTTTTGAAAATTGGTCAAGAAACAAACATTTTAGAGGGGTGGCTAACCCTTAAGTGGGACACACTGTATAAGAACATTTTTAACAATCTTAAAATCTAAGTACAAACTGTGTTTCATCAATTTTTTTTGGATTAAAACGTTCTATAGACGGTAACCTTTTGACTTCATATTTTATTTAAAAATCGTTGGGATTTGAATTGTTCAAGCATCGTTTTTTTTAATCAAAATACTTTTTTTTTAGTTTTTATCCAGTGTGAACATGCATATTGCAAAAGCGGGCACCATAAACAGGTCCAGTTGTGATGAAATCACCGAGGCTATTAAGAATTTATTAAAATAATATTTAGAAATCGATTAATTGATTTACTTGATTGTGTGATCATCTTACGTTATATTTTTATTAGTATTACATCAATTCTTATCATCCTGAAAAATACAAATATAATTTTAATTTATTAAAATTATATTTCTTATTTCCGTAGCAGCTGTATTGGAACAAAGTTATCAATTCGGTAATTTGTTACCATTTGAATTGATTAACAAAACATTTCAGGATTAAGACCTTGTGACAAACAAATAAATTTGTTTTACAATACAAAGGTTCTTTTTTTACAAACAAAAACTTGGTTAAAACATACTACTAAAAACCAATGCAAATACTCTAAAAACAATCATTCTTATTCCAAACCAGCGTAATGTAGGAATATTATATTAATAATTCAATTTCAAATATGCTTTATTTTCTAAGATGAATGTATATCTTATAGATAAAGTCACAAATTATATATAAAATTTAAAGTATTATACTAGGCTCTTTCAATAAGGAATTGCTCGACAGATTTTTTAAATTGAGGTTTACTTCTGATCTCTCCTAATAACCGATTTAAGCCATTAAATATTATTTTGCCATTGTATATTAAACTCCTAAGCTTGTGAAACCTCTTGTAAAAAGGCTTACAAATCAAAATACAGAAATCTCTTGGTTTTGATTTCACAATTAGCCTTTGAAGTAAGAAGAAAAGGATTAAACAGATACTAAGGACGATACCCCGAGAACGTATTTAAAATATTAATATTAATTATTGAAAGAAGTCCATATTCTCAAAGAGACCCTGATATAAATAAATCAAAGGAGAACAACTATGTCAACAAGTCTCGCTATGTATTTTTGGTAAGCCGTACAGTGAGAAAGTTCTAGGGTTCATAGGGTATAGGCTGGCTTTATTGGACTCGAAATACTCTAAAGTTATGAGGCAACGGTCCAGACAGCTCTTAACTTTGTTAAAAAAGCTAGGATTTTAATCATTTTTAATAACATCTTGTAGGCCTCTCGTTTCTTTTCAAGCTATCGCATGAACGGTGTGGCCTAGCGGTCAACGCAGCAAACGGTAACAGTCTTGCTGTAAGGTTGTAGGTTCAAATCTCGATAGTTCCTTTTTACTTTTTTTTGTTTTCTTGTATTCAAGTTCTATGTTATTGTTTTTTTATATATTTGTGACATCAGTTTTTTAAACTTATATTTTACCGTTCAGTGTGTGTGTATATTTGACCCAGTCGGGCGTGTTTTTATCCTTCTTGAGGTATACTTTTTCGTTTTACTTTAAGGTCTTTTTGTAATTTAATTTGGTTTTGTTTAAATTATTTTTTAGGTCTGATGATGCTCTTAGGAGCGAAACACGTGTCATCACTCTAACAAATAAAAGACTTTTTTGAGACCGAGACTTTGTGTTGTTCTCCTTTGATTTATATCTCCTTTAATATTAATTACAATCATATTAAAAATAACATTAATATCGTAAAATATCAAAGTATCATCATATCGTAAAATCAAAAAATTACAAAACTCTTGTATGAGGTTTGCTTATAATAAATATTTCTCAATAATTCTCAAAACAGGTCACGCAGTGTATTTAAAGGATTTATTTAATAGTTTTTGTCATAATTATAATACACGAAACATTGACTATTTTAGAGTACCATGGCATAGGTCAGCTAATTATCAAAAATCATTTGAGTACATTGCAACCAGGTTTTGGAATAACTTGCCAAGAGAGCTCAAGACTTTTAAGCAGCAAAAGTTCTCGTATATTTAAACCATGTTGCTTCATGAGCAATTAGTTAGGGGTATGAATTGAGCTGGGGTATGATTTACCCCACACAGCATAATAATTTGACTACATACAGGGTGTTAATTAAGTGCCGATAATATAGGCTGTGAATTCTTGGGTGATTTTTAAAAGAAATGGTTTATATCAACATATGTCCTAAACTTCTTGCTTTGTAAGCTATAGGGTGTTCAAATTTTAAGAAACAAGTAAGTTTTTATCATAATTTTTTATCGCTCTTAGATATTTTTATGAAATTTGGTACACGTTTTTGTATCATTATGGAGCATTTTTTGAGGTAAGATTTCTTAAAATTTTTACTTATAATATAGAATATAAGAAATAACTTAAATTTTATTATGATTTTTATTTGAGGTAAATTAGATATGATTGATTGTCCTACCTTCTACTACTGTAATAAAAACTCTTTGTAATTAAAAATTATTTTCTACCTTTTAGTTCGATTAGCAATAAAAGCGTGTTTTTTTAAACTATTATTTATTCTGAATAGAAATTATTGTTTTCATTTTGGTCAGTTGCAACGAAGTTACTAAATTTTCTGTAATTCTCTTATTTATCTATAGAATTACTCGGTTCTTTTTCCAACTTAAATTAATAATTTTCAAGATTCATATTGACAACTAAGCTTTGCCCAGTAAAGTTAGGAAAGTTTCTATTTTGTTAATAAACGCGCGATAATTAATAATTTATCACCGCGTTAATACCTCAGCACCGTTCGTGTCCGTACCACCACTACGGTTACCGCGTTTACTAAGTACCCCGCATGCCCGTGCTCTATATAACGCGAGCGGGAGTCCGTTGAGTAGCAGTCCATTCATTCGGCAGTTGCCTTCGAAGAGTCAGAAGCAATTAGAGCAGCAAAAGAAGAATAAAACCCACCCATAACGGCGGACAACAGCGTCAACTCGCCCCCCATAGTCAGTGGGGGGCCAAACCACCGAAGACAGAGACGTCAACCCATCCAAAATGAGCCCTCTAACACCGAACAAACGGAGAAAAGAGAAAAACAAGAAAACCTAGAGCGGGGTAAGTCTCTAGCAGGCAGTCCTTACCCCTTCCAAAAACCTCTTCTTGAAAGAAGACATTCTAAAACCCCATCCCCATCCCACAATCCCGATCAGAATATTGAAACAGGAAAATTCAAAAATACTGAAACGTACAAAACAATCTGCGATGGCCTCCAGTCGGAGATCAGGGTGTTGCGGTCGGAAATTGAAGAGTACAAAAAACTTGAAGATGAAAACTTACAACTAAAAATAAAGTTAAAAAACTAAAAAACTGTAAGTCCAAAGTTAGGATGGAACCGACCTTGACACAGAATTAATCAGAATAGATACTCTCAGCACAGCGAGAGGTAACCAAGGAGTGTATTGACACAATCAAAACGCTATCTAAAGTTCCAGTTTGGTTTTTTTCATTCATTTTCGTTTATGGTACTTTAATCAATAAAACTTTATGTTTTAAAATATTTTGATTACGATAAATTTCTTATTTACTTGCTAAATTTTGTTCCGTAAAATGATTTCGAAATTGTTCTGATTATTTTGTTGTAATTAATAAGAAGCCTTTGTAAATCACGGTTATCATATTACATCTTATATAAAATGCAAACTACACTAAAGATATTTTGGTCTCCGTTGTGCAGAGCCGCGTGCCGAAGCAAGTTTGAAAGAGTAAGTTGTAAACTCAAGAAATCAGGTAAGTGTAATCTGAGAGTGCAGGCATTCGCAGATAGCGCGCTAGCTCTATCTCTCTTAATCTCCTACAGAGGATCTAAAATAGAATTTATTAATCCTGGCAGTTTTAATAAGGATAATGATAAACTGTTATCTAATTATTGCATTAATTATTGCAGTCATCAGTCCTTGATACGTGTGCAAAGTTTGAAGTTGATCGGACTTTTAGAAATCAGTGAAAATTAAGCTAAAAGGTTCCGTTACATACATACATAGATACAACCCGAGCTAATAAAAGCGTGTTAAAAATAATTAGTAAAATAATTATAAAAAAAAGCGTCATAATTATTTCCAGAGCGGAAAAATATGATAAGAAATGGTAAATTTAACAAACAATATAATAGCTAACAGGCAATTTACTTATAAGCATGCAGACGGATACGATATGTATACGAAGCCAGGTGGCTATACCAAGCGCGGTGTCCAGATCGCTTAATACCCAATCCGAGAAGATTTTCTAGGATTCATAGACGTCTTCACAAGACCGGGACTTAAGAAAGGAATTTTACATGAAATTGAAGAGAGTTCTGAAACTAGCACAAGCTAGTCGCCAACAATTTTTCACACGTACTTGTTTGGAGCACACGTACAGGCTTGTTACCTTGAGATTTTCCGTTGCGCATTAATTTCTGTAAATGGTTTCTTCAAAAGCAGCTGGAAAATCTTTTATTTGACAGGCATATTCTTTTTACTGATTAAGCTAAATAGGAAACTCAATGAAATAGATGGATGAAAACCTTCTGCAATTGTTGAATAAAATCATCAAGAACAGATGCAGGGTTTATTGTCTTGTCTCCGTTGACATAGGTGATCTTTTTCCCAGCATACCTAGAAACGAAATATTAGCTATAATAGAAAATGGCTTATATAAACATCAAAATCTAACACTCAGAACTAAGACAGGAATTATTTATTTATTGCGTGAGTGCCTTAATTTAGATGTCTTTAGGTTTAATGATATATATTATAGAATGTTGGATTGTTTACCAATGGGTTCTGGTTCGTCTCCCCTACTGGCTGATATCTTTATGTCGGATTTTGAAAACAATCTTATCAACAAGATTTTAATGTGGATGATAGTTTTTTGATTTAGACAGGCTCCAAAGAGGAATTGCAGGAATTTCACGTTTTTCTCAACTCTTTAAATCCGAAAATTCAATTTACGGTGGAAATTGAGTGCAATAATAAATTAAATTTTTTAGATCTAAGAATTAATAGGATGAGTAAGAGCTTACAATACTCCATATATAGAAAACCAACACAAACCAATAATGTTATTACGGCAAAATCAAACCATTTCTTAAATGGTTTGATTCTTGATGGTTTTCTTAAATCTTAAAATCAAAACAATTTTTGGGCATAAACTGGCAGCTTTTCACGCATTAATTCAGAGACTCTTTATGATCCCTCTTTCACCTTTGGAATTCTTAAAAGAACAGAACACTATCTATCAGATTGCAATTAACAATGATAATTTTATAGATAATTTGATTAGAAAAAAGTTCAATGAAATATTATATAGTTCAGAAAAAAGTTCAGTCTCTTCAATCCAGTCTTTGGTCAGACCATCCATCCTTACCAACCTACGAAATATGTAAAAATTTCCTCTATTAGTCCGAGAATAGGTAATTTAATTAAGTCCATAGACAACAATATAAAAATTGTGTATAAGTCCTTTCAAAATATAAGAAGTCTTTGTTCAAGATTAAAAGACTTTGTAAACCCATTAGAAGGCAGTGGCGTTTATCTTTTATCATGCGACTCTTGTCTAGCCAAATATGCTGGTCAAACCGGCAGAAATTTAAAATTAAGAATTAAAGAACATTTGAACTCTCAGAAGTTGCCTAATGATAAAAGATCCGCCTTTGGAATGCACCTAAGAGAAACAGGTCATTAATTTAATACAGACGACAATTTCAGAGTTTTGCATGACCTAAATAAAAGCAAAAAATTAAATATATTAGAAAATCTAAATACACAAGTTAATTGTCTGAATGAACCTATTAACGCCCAATATCGAGAAGCAGCCAAGATTGTAAATTTATTTAAGTAGTTTACCACATTCCTGTAAATTTTTCGTTTTTTAAAATGTTAGTCGCGTTTAATCCTAGATGTCTCGATTCGTACTAGTATTAAATATCTGTGTATAATGTAGTACCCATATGGAATTTTTAAAAACCAAAATCCGTTATTGTTTGTAAATATACGGTGTGATGAGATGTTTTTTAGATTAAGGTACTGTAATGTTATGTGTGTGCCGTTGTTTTTAACCTTTTTATAGACATTTTGTGATAATATCATGTAAGTTTTACTATGTTTTTAATTAATTTATTAGTTTAATAACACCCTTTTATATTTTTACTTACATAGTTTTCCCTTGCCAATGGTTTAACAACCGAAAGTTTTGTGAAGAATTGTGAAGTAAACAGGATCTTTCGCCTATTATTTTGCTTTGTTCTCATTAAATATTTGGGTTGGCATTAGTAATGATTATTTGATAGGCTTATTTTTCGTCCTAAGAAGACTTAGTGGACAACCATATTTACACTTTCTTGAAGAAGATCTGCTGCCAATGCTTGAAGGCCTGCCCCTTTTATTAAGAAACCAGATGCGCTAATTCACAATATGGTGCGCCTCCACATTTTAGCTTACGAGTAAGTAGATTTTTAAATCACACCTACCGAAATCGGTGGATAAGCTTAGGGTACGTTGTTCTTGCATACATTGGAGTGGAGAACACTTCCAACAACTACTGTAAATAATTTGGATAATTTATTTTCTTTGTTTTCCTTTGTCATTTCGCTTAAAATTCATTTTAAATTAATCGTTTTAGTAAATAAGTCGCGATTCTTAAAATAAAATTGAAAAAAATCAGATGTGGAGGGGAAAGGTGTACAAAACGACATAGTGGGGTAAAATGACATACTTATTATATGTAACTTGCTAACGTCGTAAGAATATACGCATGCGCTAAATTAGATCATAAATTATTTACCCAACAGGTTCCAACCACTTCAGCTTGTCTCTGCTCACTAACGGAGGTGTACGCTCGATATTTCTAAATTTGTGGTGCAAAAATATTTTTCGCTAGACAACATTTCGCTAGGTAAGTTGTTTTATTTTAACTGATTATTTAAACTATTTTTTTTTTACATTTAGTAATAAGAGATTTACAAGAGGAATAAGGCAAATATTAGAAAAAATATTTTTTTTTGTTTTCTCTAGTCGTGTAAAATGACATAGTATGTCATTTTGCCCGACTTAGTTAAAAGCCATAGAAGCGGTCAATAATGGTGAAATGGGCTGGTTAAAGGCATCTAAGACTTACGGGGTACCACAAGCAACCCTACGAAGACATGCTTTAAAAACAAATAAAACAATAAAGACGGGGGAAAAACGCCTCGGTAGATTTAAGCCTACTTTTCCACCAGAAGTAGAACGGCAGTTAGTTGAACATCTAAAACTTCTAGAGTCAAGATTTTTTGGATTCACAAGGAAGGATGTGTTAACTTGGCCTACCAGTTAGCTTTTAAAAATGGCTTTCAACACAACTTTAACCGTGAGAAGAAGACAGCAGGAAAAGATTGGCTGCGAGAATTCCGAAGAAGAAATCCAGATATAGCATTACGCAAGCCAGAGGCGACATCTGCTACTAGAGCCCAGGCTTTCAACAAACCACAAGTTGCTCGTTTTTTTGAGATTCTAGAAAAGGTGATTAAAAAAGAAAATATCAACCCACTTAACATATATAACGTCGATGAATCAGCACTCTCTACTGTGCAAAAGCCTCAAAAAATATTTGCAACAACAGGTCGTAAGCAAGTAGGAGCCATAGCCAACCAGTGCTGAAAAGGGATCCCGTGTAACCGTTGTTTGCTGCATGAGTTTCAATGGTAATTTTATCCCACCAGCCTTAATATTTCCCAGAAAAAACATGAAGGACGAACTTACTGATAATGCTCCCCCAGGGCTCAGGGGTCTGGTTGGATGACTGGACCAGTATTTTTGCAATGGTTAAAACATTTTCAAGTTTACGAAGGCCTCATCAGACGAAAAGGTGCTTTTAATTGTTGATGGCCATTCCAGCCATAAGTACCTTGATGGTCTGATTTTCTCCAAAGAACATGGTATTGTTCTGCTCTGCTTGCCTCCTCACTGCAGCCCCTTGATGTTTCATTCTTCGGTCCCTTAAAAACCTATTTCGATCAAGCTATAACTAAGTGGCTTAAGGTACACCCAGGCAGAGTTGTAACGCAATCAAATAGGTGCCTTACTTACTGAAGCATATGGAAAAGCTGCCACTATTCAAAATGCAACCAACGGCTTTTCTAAAATCGGAATATGCCCACTAAATCCTGATGTATTTCCAGAATACATGTTTCAAGCAGCAGAGACAAGAAATATTCCAGAATCTGTAGGTAATATAAATATAAAAAACACTCTAGCTGAAGAACCTTCCGCAGCACTATCTCTACAAACTTCAAGCGGGATGGACATTTAAAGGACGTAACCAATCTTCAAAAAGTAATCCCCAGTACATCAGATCAACAAAATAAAAGTTTACTTGCCGTTACTGTCTCCGATCTGAGTCCCATTCCAGTAGGACCATTTATCTCAGTCCAGGGAAAGAGGAAGCCGAGAAAGCGTCAGGGAACTACCGTGCTAAATTCTAATCCAAATTTGGAGGAAGCAAAATCAAGAACTACACCCACAGTCGAAAATAAAAAAAGAGCTGCAACTAAAAAGGTATTTGTTGATACTGACTCTGAATCGGAAAACAACCCATTCTTAATAGAAGACGACGAAGATTGTACTTGCATTTACTATGTGGAAGAATTTAAAAGGTCAAAGGCAAAGGAAATTTAGCTGCAATGTTGTTCTTGCTCGAAATGGGCACACGCTGAGTGTGCTGGAGTCGAGAAAAAACTAAGATGTTTGTTTGTGAACTGTGTTGCGATAATTAATTTTCTACAGAAATTTTTGGCAATATTTAATAGGTATGTCATTTTACCCACTTAGGAGGGTAAAACGAACTTTTACCTTTTTAAATTAAATACTTTAAAATGAGAATTTCTTTTTGAGTTTTTTTAGTGATTTTTATTTTGGAAAATAGAGTAGAGATGCCTGTATTTTTTTGTTACTTTTGTAGAATTAAAATATTTTTTGGTCATAGACAATTTTAATTTTTGAAAATCCTATGTCATTTTGTACACCCTTCCCCTACAGTTTTCTTTTTAAATGAACTTATGTTCCTTAAAAAACAGTTTCTTAGGCAACGCGATATCTAACGTTTTACAAGTTACTTTCGATCGTATCAAATCACCTTCGATCAAGTTTGGGTTGTTACGTCGGTATTCTTCACCAAAATATTAGAAATCCAGATTTTGCGTCTTTAGTTTTTAACGAATTCTCTGCAGATTTTAATTATATACGGGATGTCCAGTTTAAAATGATGTGTTTGGGGATATTGGAAACCGTTAAAGGTAAAGGGTGGACTAAATGAGGAAAAATTTGCTCAATCAAGTGCCTTTATGATCTCTCATCTACTCCTTTGAACACGGTATAGCAACGGATATACAGCGAAAAAAAAAATTCGTTGCTAATATATTTTCAACAAGATGGCGCTTCGCCACTTAGTAAACGTAGTCTCACAGAATTATTTTTAACGAACTTAAAAGGATAGGCAACCTGAGACCAGCAAGATGGCGAGATCATGTGATAAAATGTGGTATACTGTAGGTCATATAAAACCGAAGAGGAGCTTACAAAGGCTGTTATAGAATACTCCTTAAAGCTGTTAACAGAATTACCTCAGAAATAATAGGAAAATCTGGAATCTAGAAAATATGTTGTGGGTGTCAGAAAATAGTGGCCTATTTAAACCCGTACTTTAAACCTAAAATGTTAGTTTCTCGTTTGCAGTGTTTGTTGCATGAGCAATAAAAATAAACATATTATACATGATTGAAGAGCATTTATAAAGAGGAATTTGAAAATGCCAATATTCAATATGGCGCTCATAAGAAAAACAGAAGTTGACTTCGGCCTCATTCAGCATAGTGGGCCTAGATTATGTTTTACTTTATTTTCAAATTCACGCGCATTTCTGCTTAATGTATTTCAGGGCAAGGCAACCAGAAAACCAAAGGAAAGAGAAAAAAGCTCCGGTTCGCGATCACAGGAGCTAATTACATGAATCAGTTGTTCGCTCCTGTTCATGTCTCATATCTGTGGTATTACGTTAATTTTATCATCCTGAAAAATAGGAATGAAATTTGAATTTAATAAAATTATATTTTTTATTTGTGTAGCAATTGTATTAAAAAAAAGTTAACGATTCAATAATTTCTTAATCTTTAAATTTACTAACATCCATTTGAAGATTTTTAAATAAATATGTTTTACAATATACAATTTTTTTACAAAAAATAATACTTGTCTGAAAGATACTACTAAACTACTGAAAATAAACAACAAGAGGTACAAATACTCAATAGAAACAATTCTCATGCCAAACCAGCGTAATATAAAAGATCTCATGTAAAAATTAATTATTTAAAGACCCCTAAATGCCTGCTCCAAATCAGCAATCAGATCGTCAGCCTCTTCCAGTCCTACCGACAACCTAATTAAAGTATCTGAGATTCCTAGTTCTTTCCTTAATTCTGGAGGCACCGATGCATGAGTCATTACAGACCTAAGAAAATAAACAGTTTAAAGAAAAATACCAGATTTAAAAAATAGTTAACGTACGGTAACTCAACCAAACTTTCATAACCTCCCAGACTTTCTGCCAATGTAAACATTTTCAATGAAGTCAAAAATGCTTTGGATGTTTCTATATTTCCTTTGAGGTAAAAGGAGAAGGTGCCACTATGGCCGCACGTTTGCTTCTTGAACGTTTCATGTTGTGGATGAGATGGTAGGCCTACAAATATTTTTGAATATTTCTTATTAGAAAAGTTTTTGAAAAGTTACAATTAATTAACATAAACTACTAAAAAACAATTATCGCATATTTTTTATTGTATTTCCAAAGAGTTATTCAGGGTGTTACAAAATAAGATGCTGATGCTTAAAGGCGTTAATCGTTGGTTAGGCGATTTTAAGAAGAAAAGTTCAAATAAACCCCTTAACTTTTAAGCTACAGAGTGTCAAAAAAACTGCAGAATGTCAAAGTGTTGTGGAGGCCATTTTCAACAACTAATCTAGACTATTTTAATTTTTGTTCAGGTATTGTTATTTTAGTTTAATGTTAAAATGAACATATGTTTATAAAATAAATACATTTTTGTTTTTTACTAATAAATTGACCATGCATAAAGATGTTTTTTTTCCGCGGAAATCGCCTGTCGGACGAAAAAAAGTCAAGAAATCAAATTTGCCCCAAAATGAATGGGGATTATAAAAGTAGTTTTTATGTTACGAAAAAGCAATGGTAACAAAATATAATCGCAAAGCGTCATTGCTTGCGCCAGTACATTTTCTAACGTATCAAATAAAGTGACGGTATTTCCAGAAGGTGGTCTATAAGGGCCAAAACCCGCTTACCACTCACTTCAAACCCAACACTCATATGTTTAAAATCTGGAGAATTGACATTGTCGAATATTATTCGAGAAAATTGTAAAGATTTTTTTATATAAAATCCAACTCCCCCTCCAATGCCAACTCTATCCTCTCTCACGAAATTATAGCCCGGTATATTATAAAAATTACTATCACAATTTGAAGACAACCAAGTTTTCGAAAGGCCTAGAATATCAAACGGATAAGAAAATACATAATTTTTAAATTCATCAAGGCCTGTGTTTAAGGACCTTACGTTCAAATGAGCAGCAACAACATTATTTATCCCGATAAAATTATCATCAACCAGGGCGCTACGCATGTCGTCATCCCGCAAAATATCGCGTTCATCCATCAGGAATCCCCCGAATGGTGTACATAATATAAAGAAATTAATCTTACCAAAAGCTTACTACAGCATTAAAAGAGTATTTTAACGACTTATTTTAATATTTAAAATTAATGTTCATCAGATTTTTTTTAAATTCTTATATTATATTAGTTCTTGCCTTTTCTTTTCTCTCTCTCTCTCTTTTTTTAGTTTTTTTTGATTATATGAAATATGCTCTTATGTACAATCAAAATGGATTCTGTATCCTATTTTAAATTTAACCAAGTAACTACTAGTATTGTAAATTCTAGGATTAGGAAGTTTTTAGCACAAGTTTGTAAACTTAGTAAATAAAGTATATTTTGACTTGACTATATTTCGAAAATATTTATTCTACGTTTCTGTACGGACACCGCAATCTCCTACATAAAAAAATGGGTGTTGATACTACTCAGAGGGTGTGTGTTAAATTTCATAAACATATCTAGGAAGTTATTAAAGTTATAATGAAGAAACGATTTTTTTCCCATATCCTGTAGCTCAAAAGTTAAGGTGTTTAGGACTTTCCACCAAACAAAATTCCACCCTGTATGTTTTGGCAGTGTAAATCATAAAGGCAGGGAAATTTTTTCGGTTTTTTAAGATTTTTGTTCCATTATGTATTTTCATCTACAGGAATTTGAAAGTCTTTCAGACCGATAACTGACCTGCGAGTATTTTGCATAATACAACTAGATTTTATTTAAAAAATTGATAATATTTTTGAGACCAAAGAAAAAATAGTATTTAACAATTTTAATATTCAAAGCCTTTCGGAGCTTCCCAAAATTTGCGATAATTGCTTTGAGTAGTATTGTCAAGTAAGCTTACCGGGATGCAGCACTTTTTCTACTTTAGGATGATTTTCTAAATATTTAGCTACTAATAAAGAATTTTCTTTATGTTTTTCCATTCTCAATGCTAGAGTTTTTAATCCTCTATTCACTTGGTAGCAATCGAACGGACTTGGAACAATACCCATGGCTAAAAATTCAGAAAGTATTAAAACCTTGATATTTAGAAATGATTGTTACAAAAACACTCCATCTCACTCCTCTTATGTAGTAATGTTTTACTTACAATTTTGTAAAAATTTCATCTTTTCATACAACTGGTCATTCGAGGTAACCAAAGCTCCCATGACAACATCAGAATGTCCATTCATGTACTTTGTTAATGAATAAGAAACTATATCTGCTCCGAGTTCTAAAGGTCTGAGCAGATATGAAGTTAGGAAGGTGTTGTCAACCACCAAAATCAAATTATGTTTTTTTGCTATCTCCGATACTGCTTTAATATCTACTACTTGCATAGTTGGGTTAGTGGGAGTCTCTATCCAGACGAGCTTCAAATAAATGTTAAAATATAAATTTATAATACAACATAATAAGTACCTTAGTATTCTTTTTAATATTCTTTTCAAAGTTTCTAATATCTGAAAGGTCCACCAAAGTTGTTTCGATTCCAAACTTTACAGCCACCTTATTAAACAAACGATTAGTTCCTCCATAAATATCGTTACCGCTAAAATAAAAGATAAAATAACAACGAATATAGATTATTTATTTATTACCTTATGAGATGTTCACCAGAATTTAACAGACCCAACAAAGCAGTCGTAGCACCTAATCCGGAAGAAAATGCCAAACCATATTTGCCATTATCAAGTTTTGCCAGAACTTGTTCCAGAACATTACGAGTAGGGTTGCCTGATCGACTGTATTCATAACTCTAAAATAAATATTTGTTAATTAGAAATTTAGGTAGTTTAGGTAGTACTCATAGTTTTTTATTTACATTAACAAAATGACGATAAAAGCTTATCGGCTATCATTGAACATAACTTGTAGTACCTGTTCCAATAAAAATGGAACGTCTTACGGTATTATATAAGTGCAACTGAGTGTATAAAGTTACAAACTATAGATCAATCAATGGATCTAAAGTCAGCCATGAAGAAATGTCAATAACAGTTTCCTGTCCTAGAAGATTTGGTTAGATTTTTTAACATCTGTTTGTAGCTGTTTTTGTACATTTTTCAATTCATTTATAAAATTTGTTGCGTTATTTTATTTAATACTGACTGTTCCAATGATTATTTTCTTTGCAACTATCATATAGTGTTATCATGTATTTATTTTCTGTATCTAGATTATTTAAATATAATTTTTTTCATATTCAAAAAGGCCTTGGTTATAATGTAGGTTTAATATTAATTATTTATATAATTCGTTTTATCTTGGGTACTCGTGGTATACATGGTGCCTCCGATTAAGTGGGCACTATTGGTATCTTTCGTTAATATTTAAGATAGAGGGTCGGTTAAATTAGCAAACTAGTAAATGTTTTCTGTGGTTTAAAACGGCAAAAACAGAAAAAAATTAAATATCGCGTTTTCTAAAAATTTTAAATTTTTCTTTTGTTAAATGGAATACCCTGTATATTTTTACATAAACCAAAAGATATCAATTTTCTTAATAAGGAAGTTTACACTAATATGTAGCCTAAACTTAAAAAGTTATAGCGATATAATTTTACCAAATTTAGGAAAAAATTACAAGACAGTTTTACCACTAACCAAAACTCCTTATTTTTACTCTCGACATAAAAAATAAAGTGTTTTGGTTAGTGGTAGAACTGTCTCGTAATTTGAGCGTCACGCCAAAGTTTCCAACCATAGGACTAAATTTAGGAAAGTTGGCTTTAAAATATAAAAATAACATCCAGTAAACCTCCTTAATTTACAATAAATGTATACTTAATTTGTAATTACAATACGTGTTTGAAGTTCATCAACGGTTCTGTATTTTTTATTTATATACTTCATTCTTTATGTAACCCCAGAAATAAAAGTCGAGAGGGGTTAGGCCTGGTGACCTAGGTGGCCAACGAATCGGGCCAAGTGTCGCAATTCATTTATTGTTAAATAGTCTATTAAGTAATATTCTTACATCATTTAGTTGATTCGGAGGTGCTCCATCCGGAAGGAAATGGATTTGTTACCGTATCTCCAAGTTAACATTCTCCAAATAATGTTACAGTGCTGCAGATATTATGAGGTCAAAATATCTCTATATATAGAGTTTATCCGATCAAACCGGAAAATGTTATCGTATTACAAGACAGGATTAGAGCAGATCGTGAATTGATAACTTAATATAACTTAGATGTTTACTTTATTATTTAATTGACTATTAGGATATCTTTCGTTAAACAATGCTGCCGTTCTTCTTGCACATCTTTGACTTTCCTGGCAAATAAGAATAATTTCTGTTCTTTGCTCAAGATTAAATATCATTGTTTAAAAAATACTTAAGAGCGCACAGCGCTTGACTTTTTTGACAATTTTTTAACCAATTTGTCAATCGTTAGTAAAGTCAAGGCCTAACCAGGCAAGTACTGGTTAAATAAATCTATCATATTTGCTTGATTTTTAGCAAACTTCTCAATTAAAAGGTCGACTATGTGGTTTTTCTTAAAAGGTAATTAAAAACCTTTAAAATGAGGTATGACTCGAGCCCCCTTTCCATTTAAGATTTTAGAAGTTATGTCCGCCCTCGCCAGGGAGCTGCTGGAATTTCATTGAAAACTAACCTAAAAACTGTCCCCTTAAAAATAAATTTGACGTGTTTTTGGAAATTTTTAAATTTTATACAGGGGCAGAAATATAGAGGGTGGTATCTTTTCAAATTTACATCCTATATAATATGAAGTACCTTATTTCTCTTAAGAATACAGGTCTGCTAAATACAAAAGATAAAAAACTTAAAAATGAATTGGGAAACTACAGGCAACTTTAAAACCTGAAACCTCAAGTAAGAGCGGCACATTACGTAAAGGTGACTCCAAAAATAACTGGAACATGCTGTTTGAACTTAATATACACTGCCTAAAAATTCTATACCGGACCACTTAGGCAACCCCAAAATCATAAATAACCTATTTGTAAATGGAAGGTTTTCCAAAAGTCCTAAAAGTTTTAGAGAGTCTACAGAGAATAGAGTATTTTGCTATTTTACCTGATGCTTTTTTAGGGAGAATTTTAGCTGTTTAACTGATCTCTTAAAGATCACAGACGATAAGGCGACTTACAGGCGACTGAACGAAAACAAGTTGATAAACCTGAGCCCCAATTATTCCAAGGCTTTTGACAAACTACGAACGATCAGTCTCTTATCAGCTTAATGAGAGTGAATCCTCTTCTTTGAGTCCCCCGCAGGGGAAGAGCAGATACACTACTCTTTTGGGTGGGTCACGTCACCCTGGGTCCGAGTGATTTAGAGAAGCGTCTGCACTTAAAATTGAGTGGCTCTCTCGACAACGTCTGACGCAAAATGGGCAGCTGAAATTACCACCTGGCAGTAGGTATAAAATGCATAAAACTTTAATGCAAGTCTCAAGGCTTCGGAAATTGCGTGGCCACTCCTCGACTTAGGCAGAGGGTCGAGTGACGCCATGACAGTCTCCAAAACAAACTGGAACGAATGGCGCTTCCAGCCGCAATACTACCTATTCGATACAAAATGTTTTTCATTGTCTTGAAGAACTTTCTAGTAAAAGGGCTCGAATATCTCTAGATATAAAGCACATATAATAGTACTACAAGAAACAAATCTAAAAACTCAAAACAAATTCAAAATAAAAAGTTACAACATAGTAAACAAACAACATAGTAGACCGGATAAACGCCAACAAAGCATCAGGTGGCTATCCTAATCAACAATAAAATACAATATAGCGAAATATTATTGAACACATATATTGAAGCAGTAGCAATTACACTTGTACCGCAAAATACTACGATATGCTCTATATATATTCCAACATCTTATGGAACTAACATAAATTCGTTAAATAATGTTATTCAAGAACTTCCAAATCCTTTTATTATAGGAGGCGATTTTAACTCAACAACAACATAATATGAGGATCAAGATATACAAATCAGATAGGTAGTACAGTAGAATATATAATTAATAATACCAACATTACTTTACTAAATGACGGAGCTCCTCCTCCGGAACCTTTTCTGCCATAGATCTAACTATGTAGTTCAGCTTTAGATATAGATATAAGATACTTATAGCAGTGACCACTACCCGATTATAATAAGACCTTTACATTGAAATCCTGCAAATGTAAATAAAAAAGTCTACAACTTATCTAAAGCTGACTGCGAAAACTATAAAAGATCATTTAAATGTGACGCAAATCCTAAAAGCCAAAACTTTCTGGAAAAATTCATCGCAGCTATCAAACTTTCGGCAGACCAATATATTTCAACAAATTTGATAAACTATAACAACTATACCAAAGCCCCTGATGGAAAGAATGCAAAGATGCAATTTTAGAAAGAAAAAAAGCCCCTAACAAATTTAAACACTCACCATCTACCGAAAACCTTATCTCTTATAAAAGAGCAAAAAGGGTCACAAAAAGCGCAAAGAGCAATCTTCTGGAAGCAATATGTATCCTCCATAAACTCATCAATTATTAGCAACGAACTTTGGTCAAAAATTAATAGAGTTAAGGGCAAACCCTCAAATACTATAAATGGGATAATACATGATAATGAATGACTAGAAGATTCTCTCGAAATAGCAAATTGCTTTGAAGAATATTTTCAGAATATATCACCATCTCATAACTATGACGAAAAAATGTTAACGATAAAATCAAACATTTAAAAAACAGAAATAATCTTCAATAGTAATACTGAATAATACTGAATTCTCATATAATCTGCCCATAACCATTAAAGAACTAGAATTTGCAATAAAGACTCCACATATCATTAAATTATAAGAAATGAATTTTACACCATTATTAAGAATAATTACTCCGACCACATCACAATTTTCACAGACGGATTGAAGACAAATTTACATACCAGCTCAGCTTTTTTCTTAAAACATTTTTCACAAAGTTGTGAAATAAATTCAAATAGCAGTATACTCACAGCAGAACTACATGCTATTAAAGAAGCAATTACTTTCATTAAAACATCATCTTTCAATAAATTCTTAATTGCTACAGACTCTCTTAGCTCATTACATACTCTTAAAAGGTATAGTTGTGAACACCCAGCATTCATAAATATTCAAAGTGACATAATCAAATGCAATAGAAATGGTAAAAATATTAGTTTTATCTGGATTCCCAGTCACATCGGTATAGACGGGAATGAAACAGCTGATAACATGGCAAAAAATCCAACTGGTATTTGCTCTAGACTATCAAATACCTTTTACTACAGAAATCTATTCCTGCAAATAAATAACAAAATACAAAATTTAACTCAACTCAAACTAGATTTAGACGAAACCGACAATAAGCTTCTTGAGATAATCAAAATACAACCTTCGCCTTACCTAGATGTAAATTTAAACATAAAAGACCAATCTCACCATAAAACATCTAATCTAATAATAAAAATAATAATCACCACTAACCTAAAACGTATACTTGAACCAAACAAAGAAAATATAAAGAATATAATAAAATTCTTAAAGGAAGTAAATCTATATAGCGATGGATAAGATGTCTTACCACCTCAACTTACTCCCAAAGGCTCCAAGTGACCAGTACTTAAGTTTAAACCCAGGTAAATACAAATTTCTTCTGCTCTGTTCTGTTGGAGAGTATTCCAAGAAAAAATTCCAAGTAAAAATTTAGATTTTATGAGCATATTGATCAATGTATAAAGAAGGTCATTATTAACCTGAAGCTACTTTATAATCAGATGCAGTTCTTTAATAAAAACCTAAGGAAAGTTTAATGCGTTAAAAATAGTATTTGTGCTTTATTTCACTTATTGTGATGTTGTATATGGTCCGTTCTTCCTAGCAAGTCATTCAAGACGGGCTCAGTTTATTCAAAACTGTGGCGTAAGATTTATACAGAGAATGAGAAAGTTTGATAGAGGTATGAGTGATTAAATGCGCGCAATGAAGTGGTTAAATATGACTGACTTGATAGTCTGCTCATTTTCAAAAACTTGTACTTGGATTTAGAAATAAAGAAATAAATATCTCATAATATTTCCTCGTTATAAAACTGTATTTAAGATGAGTTTTAGCTATTGCATTTATTTATTCTGTAATAAACATCCTGATATTTTTCACCCCCCTTATTCAAAAGAAAAATTAACAGCCACATTACTGATCTCTATCCGCCGGGTAACTGGTTATTATTACAATCTATATGGAAATTTTATATTATATAATAAATAGGCACAACTTGACGAACACTTATACATTGTAAATTTTGATAAAGATATTAATATTAATATTATTATTTTGATTACTTTTCTTCCAATAAATAATTGCAAAGGAGAATATAATATTTTTAAAACATGAGCGCTAAATTATTAAAGACTGGCATATAGTTTTTATGCCTCAATAAGGAGATAAATAATCAACGTTGTGCATGCCACAAATAAATGTAACTTTTTCATGTAATAATTTTTACTTTAGCGAAAAACACATTGCATCAACCGATTGTTTCACCACAAATTATCATGTTAATTTATGAGAATTTGTGGTTTCACAATGTAATGAAAATAAATACATATTAGTGCAACAAATAGTTCCAATTTAACAAACAAATTAAAATAATAATTATTATTTATTGGTTTTTATAAATATCAGTAATAAATATATGATTTAATAGTTCCAATCTAACACTTTAGTTTAGTAATATTTTTAAACGAAATCAAAATAACAATAATTAATTGGTTTCTGAATTGTTTTTACCTTAAAATCTGCAGGACCGAATTGCTTAAAAGTCGTAGAGGTGACTAGAGGACTAACTACTGCCATAGAGTCCCACTGTTCAGGTTCTTGAGCATGATGAATGGCTTGAGTAGCAAAACTTTTTGGATAGGGTAAAAAACCGTCGCCTTGAGACATTTTAACGTAGTTGCGGATTCGCTGTAAAAATTCAAACTGATGTAACTTACAGATTTGTTACTTAAATACACTGGGTTAAATGATTTTTTTAAACGGCTAAAAATATGAACAATATCTGTGGTATAATTTAAACAATGACTTGCTAAAATCTTTGATTGTTTGCTTTATATATATAGATAAGATTAGTAAGCTATTTAAGTGTGTAGTTTTAGCATATGATTTTTTAAAAATTTTAATGTGTATGTACGCAAGATTTTTGATCGAAGGATTCTTGATTGCAAAATTTATTTTAAAATATTAGAAGATAAGTTAATGATTTTTTACTAGACACTAAGTTAAATTACTTTTTAGATAAATGATATTTCTCACAGTAAATTATAATTTATATTATTTGAGCTAAATTACTTACGCTAAATAATTTTTAATTTTTTTGATGAATGAATCTAACTCCATAATTGTTTCCGATTAATCAAATCTAATTTAAATTTAGTATTAAGAACATAGAAAGGATTACTGATTACGGAAATGATCTTTTTTATGTGTTGAATATATTCGGTGTAAAGAAGATACAATAACTAAACCGTTTAGCAATTGATCCGATTTGATTTTTAGAGTTCATTTGAGACATCCTAAATGATTTTTAAAATTTTTATATATATTCTTCTAAATATCAGTCTTTCTATGTTATGGGAATAGGTATTCTATTTAGCCTCAAAAATTTTGTACTTTATTGTAAGTACCTTAAAGATTAGATATTATCCTTATATTGTCTTTAAATATCACTGCCTAGAAAGGCGGATATGGAGTTAGCTGGCCCCAAAATAGAATTTATTTTTAACATTTGGTTTTGGCTATAATAATAAAAATTAAATATTAATATATTTTTTTAATTTGAGATTTATGTAAGACCTTAGGTTGCTTGAAAAAATCACTTAAAAACACTTTTTATAGGTTCTTATCATTCTTGTTAGTGGTGACAAGAACCCGTAATTTGATTGATGAAAACGGGATCCACGATAAAAACATAAGGCATATTAAGTGTAAAACAGAAAATGAGAGAATACTCTTCTTTCTCTAAGGCTAATAATGTTAAAGCTTAACTAGACGGTAGTTAATATGAAAGCTGTTATATATACAGCGTGTTTATTTAGTACTCCCTTCCTCCATTGTGGCTATATTCTTGAACCAAAAAAATTAATTTTTTGTTGTGTATGGGGAATGAAAAAAGCTACATTATAAAATTGTTTTAACTTATACAGGGTGTTCACAAAAGGCGTGGCAGTAAAAATGTATGTTTTTTTAAATGGAAAACTTTATATATTATTTGATTTTTAGATTCTTCGTAAAATTCGAAGAAATGTCATGCGTGTCATACTTTAATCAAGTTGTTTTTGAATTAGAGACAGTTGTAATTTCGTTTTTTTTTAACTCTAAGAGACTACAGAGCCATAACTACTTGTCATAGGATATCTTAACTTTTTAGGATATGTTTAATAAAAGAACAAAATGCTACTATACTTGTGTTTTTTTTTCCTTAAAATGTTAAAAAAATATTATGGTTAACCTAGCTAAAAATGTATGTGATAGATCCTAAAAAGTTAAGATAAGAATGTGAAAATCATGTTATCCTATAACGAATACTTATGAATCTATAGCCTCTTAAAGTTCAAAAAAGTCGAATTTCAACTGTCTCTAATTCAAAAACTACATGATTAAAATATAACATGTAATACATCAAATTGTTTAAATTTTTACAGAGAATCAGAAAATAAAATATTATATTGAATGTTCTATTTAAAAAAAAAACATAAAATTACTCTGCCCCGCTTTTTGTGAACCCTGTATATGTCTCCCCTGTTTTTTTATCCCCTGATTTTACAACCGTCCATGTTACAAGATTGATACCCAGATTCATAGCTCATTTTACTAGTAAGGTGTTTAGTGTAAATGACTTACTCTGTCGAACACTCGGAAAACGTTCGGCTTTTACAATGGTAAAATGTAAAAAAATTCGTATTGTTAACTTAGGATACTTTTTTACCAGAAATTTGAAAATAACCAGAGGCAAGGAGAGACGCAAGATAGGCATGATTTAATGGTTTACTTAAAGCGTAAATAATTTTTTTTAAGAAAACGAATGCTATTTCCTTACGGCCATAGGTCATATTTGAGATTATAATTTAGAGGGATTATAAGTTGGAGCGCCTAATTATAGTTGCCTGCACGAATATTCTATTTTGCAGTTTATTTGTTAAATGCGCCACTGAAAGGCATTGCCAGCGGCACTCTTGATGATAAAAGAAACCGTAAGATATATAAATAAAATAAAAATGAATTAACATTTTTTAGTTAAGTATTGTAGCGTTTTTACATTCGTTAAGGTGTATTAAAATACTCAATACACAAAAATAGTCAACTGATTTTTGTCTACTACTAAACACGACCACTTACGACTACTATAAATATTTATTTACACCGTATTTATTAATTACTATTTATGTCCGATTTAAATATCGCGCCAATATTTCGAACTGAACTGTCAACTGCCTCCCAGCGGGGACACGGCTCCTTATATACTCGACTGAGCATGGTTTGGGAAGTTTCGCTCATTTTCCACGCGTCTCCAGCGACGTCGTGCGGTGTGCCCGATTGCCCGCTCGTTTTATTTTAGAATGCCGGAGAACATCTAGTTTTTACGGCGTTGCCAATATTATTCCACAGATGGTAGATATCAGATGTAAGTATCAGCAAAACGTTCCTCTCTTACAATTGAACCTCTTGTAGAAATAACAATCAACGCTTTTCTCCAGAGAACGACGTTTGAAAGTATAACAGCACACCAGAACTTGCATGCTTGTAGACCTGAAGACCACTTCTAACATGCTGCGAATCATCCTCCAGTCCAGATCATCGAGTTGGCATGCGAGTTTGGGAATTGCTAAGCTTCTCAGACCGTCGGCAAGTAACTCGTCCTTTAGAGAATAGACAAACCGTCTCAAACGTCCTTATAGGTTGGCTTCTGATGTGATGGTAACCAGGTAATAAATCTTTCTACTAAATTTTTCATCAGTGAGTTGTCTCGAGTGCTTGCCCGACTCTGGGGTTGGATCAACGCAGCTCTTTTCGAGAGTTTTCGCGAGTTTTTTCGAACTTCCTACGGAAGATCTCGGCTATTCCTCCAGGCACTTGTAAATCCTTAGCCATATAATGTGCTAGAGCATACTCAGCTGCAGCAATAAACAGGTATTGCTGCACTTCAAAGGTCACGCAGTACCAACCTAAAGATATGGTGTAATAATTTACTTAAAGCGCAAATTAATTTTTTTTTAAGACAACGGACAGAGGAATTTTTTATCTTGATCTTGACTCACTCTCAAATATTTGATTACATTTAAGGTTATAATTTGGAACGCAATCCTAAGTAAAGTGCAAACAGATTATAGTTGCCTTCACCAATATTTTATTTACGGCATTTATTTGTTAAAGGTGCCGCTGAAGGACACCGTCAGTATGACGATAGAAGAAACCAAAGCAAAATAGATTAACGTTGATAGAAACTATAACTATGTCTTGCCCGTATCAACAGATCTATCACCTAAATACATGCTTTGGGATAGAAGTCTAAATAATATTATAACTAGATATACTGGATATCCGTTTGAATATATGCTTTTTGTTTTGAAAGTAATCCAGTTAGTTTGTATGTTTTAGTACATTAAAGTGAGTGGTGATCTAGAAGATCATACATTTTTCTTGGACACTTGCATAAAAAGGTAGGTATTTCTGAAATTCCTAATTGGACTAAGTTAGACTCAAAACAGCATTTCGAGGGGATCTTCTTTCGAATAACATGATTCTTGTTTTATAAAAATAGCCAGCCAATTAGTTTTTTAGATTTTGGATCTGAAAATGCATGCTTTTCTTGAATGTTAGATATTGTCCTTAAATATTACCTAAAACTGTGGATATTTCTATAAAATTCCTCGAACTGAATTGAAATGCTTGGATTGAGATGAACCCAATAACATTTTGCAGAGAGTGTTCCTCTAAAGATTATGATTGTTTCATGAGAACAGTCCAATTAGTTTGTTAGATTTTGGATTTTAATTTTAAAGTGAGTGCTGACTCTCAAGTTATGACTTATTGCCCTAGACAGCACTGCATGAGTTTGGACTGTAGATTTGTCTCTTGCTCTGTGTACAATAAACAATACTTATGGGACTATTTCAAAAGAAAACTCCATAATAATTATATTCAAACAAAATACATTTTATCGTTACGACAAAAATCCGAAATTACTGTTAACATGGTGGGAATACACCATTTATCAGTTTATTACTTATAAACGATTTTATGAAATTGCTAATTCCCCGCATTAAGGTTTATTAAACTCATAATTGGATTTTAATTGGACTATAGGGGATAACAATATAGATTATTTTATTTGGTCTGCATCACCTGCAATAGCGACTTGTATTAGTATAAAAATTAAATGTTTATTATTGAAGCCATTGACGGTAAATATGAGTTAAAACCATCTGGAAATGAGTACTTACGTACCAAAGAAAAAAGATGTTTTGTTTTTCATTCATTGTCATTTTACAGGTATGTACATATGTGACCAATACTATCAGTTTTATACAAATACCATAAAAAGTTAATCTAGATAAATACCTCAACTCATAACACCTATTTATTACCTCTGCCACAAATAAAATTGAAAGGCTAGAACTAGTAAACAACAACTTTGTTTGAGTTCAACATGAGCACAGGGGTAAGGAGGGTGTTTTGTTCACAAACATGTTCATCGATTCTCTGTTGTCAAGTTTCCACCCATTTTCAAAAGAAGAAATTTTCAGCTATATATCAACACATATAATAATGTTAATTTAACTTATTGATATTAGATTTTGAATTAAACATAAAAAGTAGAAATAGATATATGTTATTCTAAGCGCAAAAATAACATATTAAAAGCAAAAAAAAATTATTAACATTCTTAATCCTAAAACCGCCTCTGAAAAATTTGAAATGACAACCCCGCAGGCAAAAGCTGATGTCATCTTGACAAACGGCTTTGTGTTGTGACAAATTTTTATGATATACAGTTTTTTTTTGCCATTTCTACATAAGCATTTGGCGTCATTGCATCAGAGATGTTGCAAGCAAACAAACGGCCCATAGATCCACGGCCATGCTAATTCTAGCCTTTCAACATTCTAAGCCTAAACGTCGCGCTATCGGCTTTGGTGGCCAATAGAAACGCATACTAATTACCAAACCTTTCATATCTATATACAGAACCTAACCTTTTCATCAAAATTCCCAAATTGTTTATGCCAATATTATGCCCACCGAATAGTATTACACAAGAGAGTCCACCTAGGTTTCTAAACATTAGTCTTAGAAAAAAAAGGGTGATTCAAAAATCATAGGAACTTTTTTAATTAGGATGACATAAAAAGTCATAAATATCCGTCTTTTTAGGCAGTGGTGTTTCGGACACAAATCTAATCTTCGAGGTAATCACTCCCTTTAAACGCCAAAAACGAATTGATACAAAAAGCATAGTATTTTTTTTCTTCTCCCCAGGATGTCGCAAATCATTGAACGATTAGTTAAAAAAAGCTCCTATCGTTTCTGTCCAAATATAAAATTGTCACTGAGCTCATCAGTTTGGATTTTTGAACAACAAATGCACAAATGACTCTATGTTTTCTTAATAATGTGTACTCCAGCCTGAACAACCATCATTCAACAGCGACAATCTTTTGTGATTTTTTAAAAGCAATTGATTGTATAAATCACAACATCTCAATTAATAAGTTACAGTATTACGAATTCAGAGGTACGGCTCTTGAATGGCTTAAGTTGTATCTTAATAACAGGAGTCTGCTTGTAAAGGTTGATTCGACGATGTCTTCTTGCAAGCCAATTGCATGTGGAGTACCTCAGGGATCTGTTTTTGGTTTATTTTGTTTCTGCTGTTTATCAACTACATTGCTAACTTGAACATAATTGGAAAAATTGATCTCTTCGCGGACGATACCAGTTTCACTTGGAGCAATCCGGACAAAATAACACTCAGTATTGTTTTTATTGACTTATTGACTATAAAGTGTTGGTGCGCTGCTCCTGTGCCTTAACGTTTCTAAAACTAGGCTTTATCATATAAAAGTACGTTGCAATGTTTTATACTAAATAACACCACTATTGACGTCGTTGATTCAGTAAAATTCTTGGGGCTTGCAATTCTTGGGCACTTGATTGACGCTTTATCAAAAAAATTAAGCTCTGCCTGTTTTGCGGTAAGATCAGTTTCTAAGGAACTTAATTTGTCCACTTCTAGAACCGTGTATTATGCCCTTTTTGAATCGCATCTCCGTTATGCCCTTCTCTTCTGGGGTAAGTGTTGCGTTACCCAATTTGAGCGTATTTTTATGCTTCAAAAAAGAGCTGTTCGTTACTCACTTAGGCTAAACAGAAGAATCCACTGCCAGGACTCCTTTAAATGATTCAAAATTTTTCAACACTTCCTTCCTTATTTATATTTGAATCTATTTGTTTAATCCGTTACAGCTACTTCAGAAGGGCTACTTCACAGTTACTCACTCAGGAACGCTGAGCATGATCTTTATCTTCCAACCCCTCGCTCAGAGGTAGTCAGAAAATCGATTCTGTATAATGCGAAAAAGATGCACAATCATCTGCCATTAGAAATAAAGTCCATACCTTCCGTTCCCTCATTTCGCAAAGCATTAAAATTGTACTTACTGGAGAGAGCCTTGTATGACTTTTTTATTCATACTTAAATTTAATTACCCACACACTTTTTAATTAAAACTAAAATATTTTTTTTATATTTTATTGTACGTCCCTGTGTTGCTATATATTCTTGATTTGCTTACCCTTTGACCTTATGTATATTTTAGTGGAAGTTATGTATGTTTGTTTTCTTTCTATGTGTATGTTTTGTATTCTCTGATTTTTACTGAGACTTTGTCTACAAATTGTAAAATTTTTTGACAATAATATTATATTTAGGCGAAGATTGTTTTTCGACTTCGACTATTTCCATAAAACAAAAGTCAAGGTGTTGCAAAAGCCGTCCATTCTTGCAGTGCAGTCATACGATGAGAAAAATTAAACGTCTGCTCTCCACTCACAAATATATTTACAATTAATGTGTTGTTATATGTTTTGAACATGAACATGTTCATCCGCAGAGGTTCTAAAAAGAAGGTACATAGTAGAAAAGAAATGTATGGGTTGCGATATATTAAACTAAATTTACAATTACTAAAAATTAAGTTAGTCTTACCAGAATTCGAGGTTACTGACGTTGTTGCTCAACTAAGAGCTAAGCTTGAATAATCTTAGGGTTCAACAGCAGATTTCATCGAAAAAAATTCCACCGAAGGTTCGTAAGGAATTTATAGAGTTAAAAAAGAAAAGGTATTGAAATTTAAAGAAATTTAATTAAGAAAGAAAAATAATTTAAGAATGTTAATTCGAATTTAATGATGAATTACGTGATGAGTTAAATATCTTATAATGTTCATTTTGGAACTACTTACTATCTATCTGTATTAATATATTAATGAATCCTTAATAATGGATCTCACAATTATCAGTGCTAAAGCAAGTATTTAGTTACAAGCCATAGGAACCAAACTTCTATGAATAACAGTCTTACAAACCAAAGTGGAGAAAGATAAATTGTCGAAATCGGTCAAAATATACCTGAAAACAACCACTGAACTCGCAACGCAGAATTACAATGGTTGTTAAGTTTAAATTAGACAGCTTGCTTCCATAAAGGTATTGGCTATATTGTTGCAGTAGATACTTGACCCTGACATGTATTCATAGATTTTTTCGTCCCTTTGAAAATGTCTAGAATATTGTCTGGATTTTAGATTTAGGTCTTGGACAAAATGAGACGAATTAAGAACGAAGCTATTAGTTTTCCCAAAAAATATCTTCAAAAGAAATCCACGATATTTTGAAAGGCAATGTACGCCCTCTTGATATCTTCATATAAAAAATAATATAGTTAAGATATCTTGATGGTTTGCTTTATATTGAATCGATAAGATTCTTTGAAGTTCTTACTTAACAGGATTCACCCAGAACTATTATTATATGCTTTGCACGTTTTTAAAAAATGAATAAAAAATGAATTTCCCTTATAAGCATTAAAAATACCAAAATCCTTGTTAGATTTAAGAAATTTTAAGGGTAAAAGTTCTGTTTTTGAACAGTTTCGAACTGGAGCTTTGGCTTTCTTAACCCCTAACGCTAATTAAACAAAAATTATAGTTCTATAGGGTGTATTTTTTATGTTACATGATTACAGGGATCTCAGAAATTCAAAAGATACAGAAAGGTTAAATGTATTCAAAAAATAAATTATAAATAATATTATCTTTAAAAGATATGGAGTTCGCATGGAAAAACATAATCGAGAATCAATTCTACTGAAAAGCCATGAAATTGTTTGTTGGAGAGGAAAATTTCTAAGAACCATGAAGCAGTACCGCAAGGAGCAAAATAATTTCTTTATGTTAATAAAACCTGACTTAACGAAGGATATATTGTTCAAAAAATATGGCAAGATAACAAAAATTACCAGTGCCCGCCAAGCACACATGGGAGGCCTGTCAATGGGTATGAAAGTGCCATCGGGAAAAGACTCACAATTAAACATATTGCAAGAGAAGACGGTTTCGTAAAAAAAGGTTTGCTAAGTTTTAAGTTGTGTCGGATGGGAAATTCTCACGAGTATATGAATGCAGATGTTTTTGAGGATTATTTTGTAGAAATGCTTTAGCAGATTCGATGGTAGTCTTGGACAACGCTATCTACTATTCACGGCACATGGAGAAGACCCCAATTACATCGTGGTGAAAACAAGAAATTATGGGTTGGCTAAATGACCAGAATATTGAGTTTGAACCCAACATGATAAAAAAAAAATTACTAGCCAAAGCAAATATTCACAAATGCCGCTATCAAAAATATGCCGTGGAAGATATAGCGGAAAAACATAATATTACTGTGATGCGCTTACTGTGCTGCGCTTACCACCATATCATTGCGAAAATTAAATCCTATTGAACTAATCGGGCGCAAGTGAAAGGATTTGTTGCAAGATGGATTACCACTTTTAAAATCAAATGCCTTAAAATACTATTTGAACAAGCTATTAGAGAATACTCCGGAAAACTGGCAAATAGCAATCGAACAAATGCGCTCCCACAATCTGATCGATTAGGCGGTTGACCCTCACGTAGGATTGTCATTATTATTTCACGGGGTGGTGACAGCTCTTCATCAGATGACGAAGATTATAATTCTTTATATTTAATATTAATATGTTATTTTATTCATTTTTATTTAAATTAGAGGAAAAATACAATTTTTCGTCATTTTATGATTAAAAACATAACATGTATTATTATTTATGTTTTTTAAGAACTTTCAATAAAGTTATTATACTTTAATGGTTTAATTTTTATTATAGCAAAGACTTTAATTATATGTAGTACCCTGCCTGCACGCCCTTGTCGTATTTTCAGTATTTATCCGAAGGATAACTATAGAAAAAGCTTATAAACCTACCCAAAACTGGGCAATCAGGTGGAACTACCTGCACTCCTTAAAAATAATTAATTTCTTAATGCAAACTATGGAAGTCGCATACATTATTAGACGGTTGGCAAACCCCTTCTGCATACTTAATAAGGTTTTATTACTCTCTACCTATTTGAAATAGACTATAGTTTTCTTTATTTTAGTTTTTTAAATAGAGACCGTATTGATTTTAAATAAAAAGAATATCAGGTAGATTTGGTTTATACAGAACTAAGCAAGGCATTTGACAGAGTGTGGCATCAGCTACTTGTTAAGAAGCTACAATCAGCAGAGTTCTCAGGGCAATGCATAAAATAGTTTGAGTCTTACCTTACAGATCGCAAACAATGTGTCAAACTGGGTAATGTGTTATCGCGTCAAATTAATATAACTTCGAGTGTACTTGAGGGTTATCACTTGGATCCAGCGCGAGTAAGTTTAAAGTAAAAGAGCAAATGTCTTATAACGAAAAACTAAAGAAGACTGATTTGCACTTCAGTCAGATCTTGGTTCTTTATTTAACTGGCGTAACTTAAACAATATTGGTAAATGTAAGATTCTGCAGTATTTTAAATGTAAATAATGTGTTTACATTTAAAAGGTTTCTGTAGAGGAAGTATATCAGTATTATTATATTATCAGTATTATATTAAATTAAGACGGGAAGAAGCCATAAGAATTTTTCTATACAAATTAATTCATGAGCAAATTGAGTGCGTTAACCTATTAGGTAGACTTTTTTACAGAGTTCCTTAAAGGATCGCATGATCAGAACATATGTGGCTTGTACGCAAAATAAAAAATTTATCAGAATACATATTAAACTTTAATTCTTCTATTGGTATATCCGAAATAGGGACTACTAATGAAGTTTTAGGTTATAAACCTAAATAAACCTTTTTATACCACGAATGAGTTTTATTTCATCTTTCAGTACCTAACTTTAACAATAATAAAAAAAATTAAATTAACTATTTGTAGAGACTAGAGAATCATGTAAAAATAGTATTTTTCACTGATACTTAGCATAACTCCTTTCTAATGCAAAACTCTGGTCTTGGGTATAAACTACTTGGGTATTACAAGCGATAGCCACTTTTGGGACACGATGGGATCTACATAGTGGAGAACTAACTACTAAAATCCGATATATAATTTAAAAATTTTAACATGTTAAGGATTATTTAGATAACAACCATTGACGAATTCTGTCTTTGCAACTTGTGCAGTCGCAAATAAGCGATGACATTGGCGAATTGGAAGACGTTAGAGATTGCTATATTACATCTTCAGAAGAAGTACGGAAGTGGATACCAAACTGGAAAAATCAGTGGCCAAAGAAGGTTTATCAAAGATTTGTCAAAATTCCATAATATTCTACCTGAATTATTAAGAGAAAATTAGTATTTAAAAAAAATTAGGATCCGAGGTAGATGTTAGGATCAGCAAACAGACATTTCATGCTTTTTTTAATAAAAAGATAAGCGAGGCAAAACTGGTTAAAAACCATCAAATAAAACCGATTTAGACTTTTAAGACCCTCGATTTGATAAATCCTGTGGTGATACCCTAAATTTAACATCATTCTCCACATGTGTGAGGGTTAGTAGTTGGGTTTTTATCGTGTAAAAGGTATAATTTTAATTGGAATCCTAATTTGAAGATTCAAATTATGAGGTATAAGCAATGCTTCTGTGGTTACTTTTATTTATTTTATGTATTGCTAATGTGTTATATCATAAGTATTTATAAAACTTTGTAAATTGGCAAATAAAAAAACTTACTGCCGCCAGATGGGCAACGCACACTATTAAGTAATTTACTTATACAGCCCATAATATAATCCTCATAAGGACCACAATCTTAGCAACAGCATCATAAACCAAACTCAGAAATATTTTATTTGTTTTACATATACTTGATAAAAATCTTATAACATAAATTGTCGAAATAAGTCAATATATATTATACCTAGTAAATTTTTTTAAAGCGAAAACTATAGACAAAACTAGGACAAAAAAAACCAAGAGATCAAATTTGCTAAAAAGAGTCTACAATACTGATTTTTTTTGAAAACTTTAACACCCTGTATCTCAAAAGTTAAGATGTTTAGGACATATGTTCATAGGAACTTTTTTCTTAAAATGGGTCCAGGAATCACCCCCTTAAATATTAACATGTCTTTAAGGAACACCCTGTATATCAGAGAACAATGCAAAGTACAAGATACTGTGAGATGGAGAAGACAACGTGTAAAACGGTATAACCATGTAAGACGGATGTAAGGGAACAGACTCTCAAAAATAGTCTTAAAAAACAACTCCGGCTTAGGACTCTCATGAGGCCATCTAAAAGATTGAGAGATAGTAATGAGGAGGTAACAATCAAAACGTGTTTTGTCACATTTTTATCATTTTGGAGTTATAAGTGCAAGACAATTTCATACATCTTGCATTACTATTTTAGCTACAATAAATCGATCAAAACAATATAGCTCCCATATAAATGGCAATTGAAAACTGCCATACTGTGCAAAAGATGTTTTCTCCTTCGTCAGTTTTCACTCAAGCCGTGTTTTGTCCAACCAACCAATCAGGAGATCGAACGCCATCTTGGACGATGGACAAAACGTGTTCTGTATGAACATGCTGGCACAATGTTATTACATTTCCACGTGTCGTGCAAAGAGGTTTATGTTGGTGTTTGTAAGCTAAACCAATTTAATAACAAGTTTTTGTGTATGTTTGTGTTCAAAAGGTTTCAAATTATCAGCTCATAAACTCCTGCTAAATAACGTAGTTCGAGAAAGACTTTACTCTGTTCCAGAGAAACGACGACAAGACACTATAGTGGCTTCGGTTCTACGCACGGTGCCACCGAGACACCGACCTAGACCAGCTGACCAAAATAAGAAAAAAAGATCTGGTGGTTACCATAATTAACTAAAACTAGTACCATTACTATCCCCGTTTGCCAAAAATTGTTCTTAAGTATTATTAAAATAGGGAGAACAAGAGTAAAAAATATTGCTGAGAAACTTCACAGAGGAAGTGCAATCGAAGATAAGCGTGGTGGTGACTGCAAAAGCCATAAAAGTCTTGGAAAAAGAGACAATGTACGAAATTTTATCGCAAAATTAAAAGGAATTGAAAGCCACTACAGCCGTCAAAAATCAAAACGCATCTATCTCAGTTGTCAGCTAAGTAGTATTAAAAAACTGCATGCTATTTATGATAGTAGTGTCCCCGATAATTTAAAAGTGCATGAATCTATGTTCCGTAGAGTGTTTGTGAATAACTTTAATATAGGGTTTAAGTCTCCTGCTTCAGACATTTGCAGTTATTGTTCACTTATGAGTTTTAAAATTAAAAATGCAGCTCGCAATAATCTTGCAGCTGAGAAAACCAAATATATGATTGAAAAAAGAGTCCACAAGCTTAAAGCAAAAGCTTTTAGGAAACATCTATCACGAAACGTACCTGACGCTATTAGTCTTTGTTTTGATTTGCAGCAAATTTAGCCTCTTCCAAAGACTGCAATACAGGAAGCCTTTTATTCGCGGCAAGTTGGACTTTACAATTTTTGCATTGTATACCTACAATCTAAGGATGTCCACTCATATACATGGACGGAAGAAGAAGCAGCCAAAGGGAGTGCAGAAATTTCTTCAGCATTGTATAACTACTTGCAAAATAAAGACTTCAATGGCAAAAGAAAGCTTAGATTATTTAGCGACGGGTGCGTGGGTTAAAATAAAAATAATATTGTTTTACGTACATTAATGTTATTTTTGGGGCAAAACGAAACTCTTGATGATATAGCGTGCTTTTATCCAGTTCGTGGACACAGCTTTATTCCACCAGATAGAGTCTTTGGGCAAATAAAATTGCAACTAAAGAAAAAGACCACTATTCTAACCAAAGAAGACTATCACGAGGTCTTCCATAAAGTTGGAGTTGTAGAGGTTAATGGAAAAGACTGGAAATTGTTAAATACAAAGTCATTAAGCATGTACTATAAGGATTTGCCGATGATCAGTGATATGAAAAGAATTCAAATTCAGCGAAAAGAAACCAAGAAAGGCTTTAATGTAGTGGTTAGAGGACTGCAGAACTTTTGTTTTGAGTCTGAAAATAGTTTCAATCACTGGTAAAAAGAGGAATCAATACTGGTAAAATAAGACGTATGAAGCTTAAGGAACTTCCGCTTAATCATGCAATTAGTGAGAACAAAAAGAAAGACGTCAACAATCTTTTAAAGGCAATGTATGAAGAAACAAATCTGGGTGATGAGCGGTTTAACTGGTATAAAAAAATCCTTTTTAACACTCCTTCAGCAAGTGTGGATGAAGATGAGATAATCTGTGAGTGCTTGGAAAAGGATGTGGCAGTAAAAATTTAACTTTTTTTACGTTTCTCATTTAACTAATACATTATTCTATTTTTATTACAAATAAACTGTATAGCATTCAAAACAAAGTTTGTCCATTTATTTAATTCAAAAACCGATTTGTCCATTTTTTAATTAGCCTTTTCAACTACTTTATTTAAAAAATTATTAGCAGTTCTTTAAATATAACTTAATAATGCAGTGTAGAATGTATTAAGACAATAAACTAATTGCTACTGATACGATTCAGGTAAATAAAACGTTTTCCCGCTTTTACCAAAATTCTGATTAGTGTGACAAAACACGGTTTGATTGTTACCTCCTCAGTTACCAATCTAACTCGGGACTAGATGCAGACTTTATACAGAATTTTAAATAAAAAAAATAAAACACGTGGTGTTGTCTATTTAAAATAACAAAGACATAGCCAGCCGGTTTTATAATATATAGCAACACCGTATTACTGAAAATATTTTTAAAATATCGATTTTTTGCACAAATAGACACAAAGTCCTACTTTTTGAGAAATCGACCCCCGCAGTTTATCATGGAACACCCTGTATTATTAATGCCATTGTGTCACTCCTGTCTTTATGCAAGGTTTTATAGAAATCGATAATACAAGTCCATTACTACATAAATCGGTTCTTTAGTCCGAGTATGTAGGTCCTTATTGCACATAAACATCTTCCTTCCGTTTCCTTTCGTTCATCTCTTTTCTCTATTTGTCAGGGACAACTTCTTAATAGATTTAATTTATTTAATTTTTATTTATGTTACGGTGTTAAATACAAGGCTACATTTGAAAGAATTTATTGTAATGTGTTTGGAATCGATGCATATTAAATATCATCAATCATTCCCTGGCTCAATCTTTGACGTTATCCGATTTTGCGGTTTAAATGATAAGAATATCGTTTGTACGATTGAAGATAAAATATAATATAGATATGATGTGGTAGCTCTTACCTTACTTGAAAAACAAGTTAAAGATTAGATTAGGTTATAAAAATTAAAGGTTTCATAAATAAATAAAGAAAAATTGGAAACAACACGACACGAGTTAAAAGATTCCTAACCATACGTAAAAAATAAAAATGAAATGATCCTAACCTAACATTTGATTTGACCCATTTGGGAAGTGGTAAGCCGACAAATATAGGGAGCGCTTTTGTACAGCGTTAACGCTAAAATATGATAGCGATAGATGGCAAGCGGATAGAGTTCACCAGCAGATTTTTGAGACTTGGCAATTGCAGGTAAATTTCCGTTTTTAGAAAATGTGTATGCCATAAAGCGAACAATTATGGTTTTCAGTTGTTTAAATCAAAATCAATAAAAGAGTGTCGTCAAAATAATTATACTTATTATCCGCTTAAATGAGAACACATAAAATACAATTATGAAAAGAAGCAAAACATTATTGAAAATAATTGTAAAGTAAGAAAGTTAGCAGTTAAATATTAAAAGCATAGGTTTATAGGAATAAAAGAAAAAAAACATTGAGAAAATATACAGGAGTAAAATAGAAGGGAAAAAACAAAGAGGATCATGAACATAAGCGAACAACCAATTTGTGTTACCAGCTCTATTACTTCCAGTTTTGGTGGTAAAATACAGTAATCTTCACTAAGGATGCATAAACGCCCTTGGTGGAATAACCTTAACCTGAGTCAAAATAGTTCTAAAGAAAAAAAGTTAGCTGAAAAAGACAAAAGGCAGAACTTCTTTTGCATTTCCAGACTGTAAAGGTTTAGTTGGTTGCACAAACAATACATTGATCGAAATACACCTAGTTTAATTTTTTTAAGGAACCCTTTGCAATTTTTTTACTAACAGAAAACGTTTATAACATAAAATCGAAAATTGAACACTTATGGTTCGTTTGGTATCCTATCTACGAAGCCCATATTATAGCCCTGGAGAGCGTATAGAGTAGATTTTTTAAGTTTTTATATTTTAGCGAAACGTTTCTAGAATGGGTATTTAATATTGTCGTTTTACTGTCATCAATTATTTAACTCTTTTCCGTACAGAAGATATGCTTATATAAACTTCTTCAAAACTTTTCTCCTTTATACATGTTATCAATGTTACATTTTCGAATACTATATTAAAAGTTTACGTTCTATTCTAGAGATATGAGAAAGTACTAATATAGTAATATAATACAGTAATACAGTAAAGAACTAATACATTTAAAGGAAACTATGCATTTTTTAAAATGTCGAATAACTTTAACAGGAAATCTTCGTTATATCATAAATACTATTGCTTCCTTTTTCTTAGTTTCTAATACCTGATTTATATTTTATTAGGTTCATCTGTAAAATCCTAGGTTATCTAAAGAAAGTAAAAAATAAAATATGTTGGGTATTTGCCGTAAGTTTTTTGTTATAAATTATATAATTAATATACAGATCATGTTTTCGTTCGTTACTTATAGGAACCGCATAGAGGCGAAATTTTGCAACGTCGCGCGTGTACGAGTGGCCGGCCCGAGGACGGGATTAGTTAACCCCTATAAACTGTTTATCTATGGGCAGAGACAACCAAAGACAACCAGATACAACCAAATTTTTGGTTGTCTCTGCTATGGGATTAGTAAACATCTGACTTTCGTGGGAGCTGCGTCGTTTGGCGACAAAATGTCCCAAAATATTACGCGAAAAACCAGGCATTTTTAAAATATTTATTCTAATGCGGATTTTACAGACATGACAATGTGTAAAACCCGCATAGAATTGTAATCTTAAAATGTTTAATAGGCTGTGTTTTGCATAATGAAAATTAAAGCGTTATTCTAATAAAAAATAAAATATCAACTCTGATAAAAAATATAATAAAAAATCAGAAATAAAACTCTAATAAACAAACTTAACAACATATCATTTTTTAAATAAAAGGCTCAAATAAACCACCTTCTTTCGCTAAACAAAAACTTAACCTATTGCAAAAGGTATTTCGCACCTCCAAAAGAGTTTCAGGTAAAATGGAATTGGCACCTTCGACAATTTTATTTCGCAACTCCTCTAAATTTGTTGGCCTACTAAATTCACGCTTGTAAATGGTCTGCTTAAGGTACACCCACAGATAAAAGTCATTTGGAGACAAATCTGGAGATCTAGGAGGCCATTTAATATCGCCAGTCCCACTAATAAGGCGGTTATAAACAGCTATAGTGAAAAAAACACGAAAATAACGCTCAAAAATTATTAATGCAACGTGCAGTACACAGCAAAGTGAGGTCTGCTGACTCCCGGTTCAAAAAATAAATACGAAAAATTCCGCCGCCTGCAAGCCGCAACCAAGCGGTGTTGCCATTATTTTGGGTAATACGTAGCTCACGATAACACGATCTGTATAATTTTCGATTGTTACTAATTTAAAATTATCTATTTCTCGAAAACACGTTCAGCCAAACTTGACTTTTCAACCTTACCATATTTCAAATGAGTTACATATTCTTTAAATCTGACATTAGTAGACCTTCTTATTTCCTCATGTAGTTCATATCACAATCGTTACCAGTATTCTCATAGATCCTGGAGTATTCACCTGTCTTCATTTTATCTTTTAAGTTTCCTAAAAGATTTCTTAATGAAGCTTGCCCGAAGTTTGATAGACCAATCTTAGACCAATCTCGGATTGAAAAATCCTATCAAAGCCTTTTGTCAAGATAAGATCCTAAGGTATTGTAAAGAAAATTTGCTTATTTTTATCTTTTTAAAATGTGGTGGAGTTTTTAGGATTAACTTTAACCTTATCTCTACAACTACTAAACTAATAGTTGGTTATTTATTAAAGATAATTTTAATGAATGAAAAACAGTTATTGAATTGGTTAACAAAATTATGAGTATTGCATTTGCTTTTGTCGAACACGGCAAATACATTATAAAACATATCTTAACTAACCTCGTGGAAAATATCGGAATGTATTTTTTTATAAAAAACTCAAAACGTTCAAAAAAATCAAGAGTTATAGTCGTTCATATAAAGAATTGTTGTAAACCGGTTTTAGTTATAGAGAGTTGCCATTTGAAAACGACACAGTCAGTTTAGGGCATTCTAGGTCATTTACGAAAAGGCACCCGTCGATTTTAAATTTTAGGGAATTTTTTTTTAGCAATTAGATCACATTCTTTGGTCGCAATAATGAAGTAAGATTTATAGTTTCTTTGAATTTCGAAATAAGAAATATGGAATGATTAAGAAACTCCAATTATCCAGAATTAGTTCAGTTAATTGGGAATGATGATGGGTACATTAAAAACAACTTAATATTCCAGCGGACTATAGCACGGTGCGCCACCCATTTTGAACTGACCGTTCATCAGTATTGTGATAAAACTTTTCCAGGTGAATCGATCGGACAAAGAGGAAGTAATAATGGTTAGTGGGATTTTCAACAAAACCTTTACTATTATATGGAGGTTCAGCATCATCTTTTAGCGGACACTGGCAACTTCTGGACATGGTCTCCTCTAAGTTCCTCCTTGTCCCTCGGTTTTACTTTTCTCTCGGTTTTACATCTCTCTCGGTCTCTAATTTCTTGAAACAATTTCTCCATTTTGCTCCCAGTCGAATATTGAGATTGATGTATATGTGTTCCTTGCATTTCTTAAATTAAATTACTGTCTTCTTACTGTCCTGAGTATGGTTTTATTTCATTATGATGCAACGAAAATGCATCCTCCGCAATAAAAACATACAGGATCAACATTTCCCTGCCAGGAATGTTTTAATTACTTGGAAGATTTAAAGAGCTATCCTCCAGCTTTTTGTAAAAGATTGTATTGGGTGAAAAATACTGCCGTCTGTGATTTAACCTTGACAGGCCACGTCAGCATAAAGAAAACAGTAATCGGCATCAACAACAGCAGAAAAACAATGATAAAAGTTCTTTTGTAAATAAAATAGTCACTGCCTGTATTTATTGGACACTAAAGAACAACGTGTTTGCCATTTATTGCCCCCGTGCAATATCAGAAGGTCTATAGTCTTTTATATTGAGCTTCTACTTGAAGCCACTTATTCTCTGTTCGTGTTATCTGAAAAAAACAACCCTTATTAATAATATTTAGTTTTTGTGCACTTTCTTTGACAGATTTTATTAATTTATTAAAACATTTTTGTAGGAAACTTCAACACAAAGCCTAGAAGAGGAAGAAGTAGAAAGTAAAGAAGGATACACACAAGAAGCACCTAATGACAACACTTTTGAAGAGACTGCACCACAAGAAAATAGTTTGGGCGTAAAAGAATTCGTAGTAATGAAGATCCACGAATAAATGAATCATTTGAAATATTAAAGAAGATAAACAATAAAAAGAGAGATGAGTATGACGTACATGGTGAATACATCCAGAAAGATTTCACTGACATCCTGTTTGAGGCAAGGGTGAGGTAATACCCTATGCAAATGCGATCTAGGAAACTATATGGTACAGAACAATACTGCAGACATACTGGAGTACGGCTTTCCCTTCACCAACTAAATCTGCTTCTACTGTTCCAAGTCCTTATCCCTTGCCTCATACAATAAACATGGAATTTCAACCACCAATACAAACGTCACAACCTAGGTGTAGATGTGTTGGTTATGACGGTTGTTGCACCCTCTTAGCCTCGATAACAACTATTTATTAACGGTGATGTAACAAACCGGCGATTACAACTATTCATTAACGCCATGGATTCACATTCTTAACAGTAATCAATATTGAAATTTGTGAATTTCTATTAATAAAGAACGGGTTATGGATATTCATCTATCTTTATAAAATCTTAAAGAACTCCATATAAAGCAGTGCATACCTCTGACAAAATCAGCGAAATGGACTGCTTGGAAAACTTAAACAAAAATACTAAGCTAGTGTCGAATCTATCGATCCTAAATATCTCAGTATTAAAGCTAATCTTTCTTTTAAAGGTATTGCTTTTCGAAATGTTGTATTTTTTTCATGATTCTTGAACCGATTATAGTTATCATTTTCTCAAAATTACTAGGAGACAATGTATGAAAGTGGAGGTTTTCAATATTAAGTACACTAAATAAATTACTTCCATTGTATTTGCTTCAACTTTTAAATACCGATGTAACCCACCACCGTCTCTTCTTTCTCATTTTAAAACTTATGTTTAAAGTACGAGCCCAACTAGTCTGGACCCACCTTAAGATTAATGAGAATCAATAATACACCGCTAAACGTTAACTGCAAAATTTCCATTTACAGAGTTCTTTCCATCCTTATTGTACAACTGTCAATTGTCCAGCAATGAATGTTACAGATTTCTGTAAGATTATTGACTTAATTAAAGAAAAAAATGACATATGCACATTCTGTCATGCGTCATGTCATGCGCACAATTACATATATAAATGAATTCCGGTAAACATTCTTCTCTTACCCGAGATTTTTTTTGCTAGTTCTTTGGCATTATTTTCGCAAGATACAAATCCCTTACGGTTTTAACACATTTAAGTGCATTATTACAAACAAATTCCGTCTAAAATTCGCATTATTTACATCAAACGGATAACGGCAAAACAGGGAAAAAACTTCAACTTCTTACCGGCAGATTGCCAAACATGGATTCTTTAAGGCGTCTAGCTGGCCGAGATCTTTAAAGAATTTGTCATACAAAGGCTACACCTCGACGTTTACAGTTTATCCAGCAGTGTTTACGGGGTGGTTTTATATGTAAGTATTATGAAAAATATGACTTTAATATCATTTAAACATTCTAAGCATGAAAAATGCAACATTAAAAATGTATGTCAATGGACGTCCCACGGTCCGCCATTATAGTTAGGTCAATAAAATGTCTAATCAAAATCAATTTTCTAATAAACAATTTACTGTTTAACTAGTTTATTACACGTATATTAAATAGTTTGGGGTTAATATGGTATGCATGTACCAGAGAATCTTTATGATAACATTCTGGTGTGTCAATTTAAATATTTCACTGATTATCTGAGTGGTTCTCCATACAGATTATACCCTACATTTAACTAATATTAAGGTAATAAAGTAGCAAATGACTTAAACTGTGGTCTTAAACAGGGCAAAACTAAAATCTTTCTCCTTTTTTGATATTTGGAATGTACAATTATTTTTAGCTACAATCCATCCCTCTTAAAACATTCCATCTATATTAATTAGGTGAAACACCACTAGTAAACTTTGTCAATTGACATTGCCATCAACAGGTCATAATTGGCCATTGTGAGGTCTGGATGATATGCCACACTATAAACCTGTAATATAAAACAAAACATTTAAGTACTTTCATATAGCAACAAATGATTTTTACAACAAACCACATGACTTATCTCTACCAAAAAGCTTATAATGAAAATAGAAGAAACGATTTTCTGATTGCATCCACAATCCAATTGTCTTGTACACTTCAAGATTAAATTATCTTTTATTCTTTATTTATGCAATCAACCCCATTACAAAATAAAGAAATTCAAATACAAAATAATATTTTAGTCCCTTAACACCCAATTTAACACTCCATAACAAAAATAATACAGTCAATATCATATGTTGCTACATTCCAACAAGTAATATAAACTATTAAAACAATAACAAATAACAATCCATATTATCCCAATATTTGAATAAAATTAACAATAAATAAAAATATATCAAGTCATTTACTATTAATTAAGATCTAACATTAATCAATAGCAATTCACTAATCCACATTATAACAACCAGGTTATGAAAGTAACAAAAAAATAGTAATAATAATAATAATAATAATACCCGATGACACTAATAGATCTTTGAACACTGAAATTAGATTAAACTTTTAATTTTCTTCTTAAAACTAGGTAAAGTAATGCCCAATATTTCAACTTCATTAGAATTAATAAATTTAAGTGTCAGTTCAATTGGGGAGTGGGATGCATAATTAGTGCTATAAAATGGCAGTGAGAATAATCTATTATGCCCAAAATTCCTAGGTGGTATATTATAAGATATTGCACCAAGGAATTCAGGACAGTTTAACTGACCATTCACCAATTTATACAAGACTACCAAATCAGCATAAACTCTCCTTTGCCTCAGTGTTGATAAGTCCAACAACCTCCGAGCATCAGCATAAATGTGATCGTTGGGAATCCTCATAAGAAGCTGATATAAACAAAATTGAATAAATTTATTTTGGACCCTTTCTAGGTCAGTACAACAATTTGTGTAAAAAGGGAACCATATCATTGATGCATATTCCAACTGTGACACAACAAGAGACATATATAATCCTTTTACAGGTCTCAACAGAAAATTCCCTGCAATTACTCAAAACAAAGCCTAAAACTTTTGAGGAGTTAAGAACCAGATTAGTTATATGTGTGTTAAAGTTTAGGTGCTCATAATAATATCAAATTAATAATTAATTACACCTTAAAGATCCTTAATAATATTTACATGACTGAAGAGAAATGCCCTCTATATTGTAAAATGAGTCAAACCTTTTATTTTTCTTGTAGAAACTAATAAACTTACATTTACTCACATTCAGAAACAGTTCATTGGCAATATACCATTGATTGAGCATATCTAAGTCACTCTGTAATAAAACTTGATCAGAAGAAGAAACTACTTATAAAACTTGACATTGTTGGAAAAACCAAAAAGAAACTGTTCCTAAAGCACTTATTTATATAATTTATGAAAATGATAAATAGTAAAAGAGAACAATGCCCCCCCTTTTGTACTACTTTCCATGGTTTGCACATTGTTTCTCAATAGACAGATCTGTGAGCAAACTCTCTTACTCAATAAAAAGAAAATTTCTTTCTATTACAGAAAAAATGTCTAAACCCTACTTTTATTCTCAACTGGTTCCAATCGGGTAGAGTTCCGGTTGCCATCGGCAGCCTTCAGAGTAGAACTATAGAAAAAGTTTGTATGGTCTTGCTATTACTGTTGTCTTTTTTTATTTATATAAAAAAAATATTTATCTTTCTTGTGGGGATGGGACGTTTTTATTTATTTATTTATTAATGGAATCCATTTACATTGTAATTATAGAAAAGATATAATAAATTACATCTAAGCTTGAGAAAAATATCACACTACATATCACTCAATATAAAAACTCAGTAGTAGCAGCTTTGAAAATCAAAAATTCTCGACTATCAATCACCCTATTTAGCTAATTCCTATATTTGGAAAGATCTTTGAATCTGTGCTTAAGATACAAATTGAAGGGTATTTTGGACTCAATTCATTTTTCTATGAAAAACAGCACGACTTTAGGAATTCGCATTCAACCAGCTTGGCAGTTATGGATTTGTGTGAGAAGGTGCTTGAGAGCTTTGAGGGTGGCTTACATTCTCATGCCACATTTAATGATTTATTGAGAGCCTTTGATTGTGTTGACTCCTTAGTTTGACCTTTCCGTCGACTCTCCAGATCAAGAACTGGGGTTTTGCACTACGGAGTAAAATTTTTTAATGCTCTGTAAGGGCTATGCCACTTTGTATATTCAAAAATAAAGTTAAATTTAAGATTTCTTAATTAACATCCCTTTTTACTTGTTTGAAGATTTCTTCACTCCACTGTGGCTTTTTAGGAGTATTGTGTTTTTTATGTTTATTTTGATTTCTGTTAAAGCTGCTTTGTATTTGTTAGTTTTACTTAATGCTTAATCCTTGATGTATTTTTATTTTAATTGTGGATTATCTTATCATATTATACTGCATGGGTTTTATTATTATTGTAATGTTAATTGTAATGCTTTTTTTCTGTATTTTGACTTGTGTTAGAGTTTTTTTGCTTTTTGGCATAAATAAATAAATAATCCTATGGACAAATGTCAGTGTATTGAGTAGAAGGTGCTCTCTGACTAATAACCATTCTAAAGCCTGTAACATGTCTTTTATTGGAGTCAATCTTGGTTTACCCAGTATTATGTGCATGACCCTATTTTGCAACTTTTGAAGTCGAGACAACTCATTTTGTTATAATAGAAATTATACACTAGAACAATAATAGAAGTAAGGTAGAATAAGTACATCGTGAATAGTTTTTTTTGTCCATAAGCTTAAGTAAAGTGAACATCTAAATAAATAATAAATCTTATATGAAATCTTCTTAATGTCCTCAAGTGTATGACCTTTAAAATTTAAGTCCCAATCTATCATCTATCCATATGCCTAAGTAATTAATTTTTGTTACATGTTGTATTGAATGTTCCCCTATTTTTATATTTAACTGTGCTGGTAAGTGTCTGTAAAAACATTCCTTTGCTATTATCATATACATTCAAACAAACATAACATCTAAAACACTTTACCATAAAATTTACACACATTACCAAAATTAATCATAGCAAAACAGATTGAGAGAAAAAAAAAACATTTTTTTGATAAATTTCATTAAAAAATAAAACAGAATTTAGAGGAAGTAAATTAAATTATTTAATAGGAAACAAAACTAAAACACTAAAATGATGTCAGAGCACAGGTTAAAAGGTATCATTAAAAAAATTGTCAAGGCTATAATATGCCCTGGATAATAAAAGTGATTTTAATTCCTTTTTGAATTTCTTAACTTCTAAAATTTGTCTGATACATAGAGGAACATGGTTGTAAATCTTTTTGCTAAGGTATATAAGTGAGTTCTTGGTGAGGGAGGATGTAGGGATTGGTAAGGGAAAATCGTTAACCTGGCGAGTCATATGACCAGTGTTAGAGGGAGGTTTAGGACATTTATGAATAAGAGTAGCTGTTTCTAAGATAAAAAGAGTTAGGATTTTTTGAGATATAAAGAGATGTTTACAAGAATCTCTTAACCCAGCGGAACATAGGTATCTAACTGCCTTTTTTTGAATCACAAAAATTATGTTTAATAATCCCTTTAAAACCCCTAAGGTTGCTTAAACCCCAAAAAGGCAAGCCATAACGAAGATGGGACTCAATAAGAGAAAAGTACACTGAATGTGCAACTACCCCTCCCAGCTCATGCCCCGCCATTCTTACTGCAAAGCATCCAGAGGATAATTTTGATGCAAGATTTAGGATATGATCTTCGAAGCGAAGGCGACCCTCAATGGTAATACCAAGGAACTTACAGCTTTCTTTGTTTTGCAAGAGGGAGTTTTCACTAAACATAAGGCCCTGAACATCACACTTAAATCCCATAATAAAGGTTTTGCCCACATTAAATACAAGCCTGTTTGCAGCGCACCACTCCGATAAAATCTTAAGATCCTTAAAAACCTGGGCTCTAACATTATCAGAATCTCTATGATTCCATAAAATGGTGGTATCATCAGCAAACTGAACCACTTTGCCCTGCAGTTTTAATGAACCCAAGTCATTTACATAGAGCAAAAATAATAGTGGTTCTAACACTGAACCCTGAGGTACTCCAGTTTTAAGGGATCTGGAATCGGATAAACATCCAGACACTGTAACTCTTTGAGTACAATTAGACTCCAGCCATTGCAATGCCACACCTCTAAAGCCATAATTATTGAGCTGAGACAGCAGTATTCCATGATCTACACAATCAAATGCCTTGGATAAATCGCAAAACACTGCCGCCGCGGACTCTCCAGAATTTAAGGACACATAGACACTCTCCAAAAAGTCGAAAACAGCGTCATGAGTCCCTTTTCCCGTTTGAAATCCAAACTGATTTGCAGATAAAATGCAATTATGTTGCAAGAAAGATAAAATTCTGATTTTTGCAAGTTTTTCAACTATCTTCTATCTATATATCAACTATCAACTAACTATCAACTATCTATATATTCTTATCTTATTACTCTTACTGTAAAACTTACTGACAATAGTTTTTTGCTTGATTTTCATATGTGTTAGAAGGCTAGACCTAGACCAGCACACACTCCACATCACACCTAAAGCTGACAATATGTCTTTCAAGTTAACTTCAAGAGAGAGGAGATTGACATTAAACCATTCTTTAAAAAGTTTAAGGCTGCTCGATCGCCTCCCTTCAATAGAGGTACGACCATTATAGACTTTATGTGAGAAGGAAACAAACCTCACAACCAAGATTCAATGGAGTGTCCACATACATTTTTTTATATTCAAAACTGCTTCTGGAATCTGTGCACTTCAAAATTTAATTGTAACAGTTTCTCTAGTTCAGGCTTGATCAATTTACTTTGCATGTGTCCCAAACTAAGTCTTAGAGAGTCCAAATTCTTCAAGCATTGCCCTATAGAGCACATTTTATATGCAAATTTTTGCCTGTTTGATACATTTAAGAAGACATTTCAGTAATTATGAAATATTTTGAAATGCTCACATTTACTCGACTAGCAATAATAATTTTGTTTTCATAGATTAAATCTCATGAATACTGGAACATTGATAACTGTTTCTAGATAAGAGCATATCCTCAGAAGAATCATTTTAGGACAGTTTCAATGGAAAATCAGTTCCTTTGTAATGCAAGTTCCTTTGTAGCAAGAAACATAAAAGATTCATTATTAAGATGTCAAACTCATCTTTCTACCATTTTTTATGTTGAAATTCTAAGTGTGCAGCCACACATAAATCTGGTAGTGGACAAGGTGATGGAGAGTACTTCATATTGCTTGAGAGTTGCTGGTGTGGATGCTTATTTAATCAGACAATTAAACAAACAATACAGAACTCAGGTGATGGTGGTGTTGTTAGTATGGAAAAATATCTCTTGCTAATAATTTATATTTAATTGAAAATTCAACATTAAAATTAAAGTTTCACAATCCATTTTTCACATGTAATTTTCCAAAACTCAATAGGCCTAAATAACCTAAAACGCGCGAAAATATTAAACAAATTTGTGTGGCCCTATGTGTGGCAATACATATTTAATCTAAGTCAATTGAACGTTTTATTACATTTTTTTAAATTTATTTATTTATTTATTTATTAACGTAAATTACATTTGATGAATGTTACAGTTTACAATATTAATACTAATTCTAGTTATCTGAAGCTTAACGTTAGTGGCAATGAACAGTATATGTGTCCACAGAATGGAAGAATAGAATATCAAAAGAACTACATAAAACACCCATAAAAGAAAAAAAAAAGAAACATTGAATTATTTTATTGCTCAGTTGTGCACAATAGCTTTCTTTCCTTCACACTTAAATTTATTTGGCGAAGTACAACTAAAATAATGTAACATATTACAATATTTGTTAACCTTATTTGAGATTCGGTTTACTGGGCTGTAAAGCAAGTAAAATGTTCTGCAATATGGCACAGCAAGAGGGATCTATTACGTGTATATGAATGGTACATGAATTTTAAAGGTGGCTTAACACTCTGGGCTATCTATATAGTTATTTAACACTTTGTACGTGAAACAAACATCATAATACTCTCTTCTAGCAGACAATAGACTTAGGTTTAGGTATGACATAGTAAGTTCACTGTTTAATATTATCCCAGACTTAGAGAGTGTATAGCTAGCATATCTTAAAAATTAATTTTGAATTGTGTCAATTCTGTCAATATGAATTTGAAAATAGGGACAACAAGTAAAGACCTCACATATGCAATATACAATTGTTTTCAAGCAATTAGTTTTAAAGCAAGTTATTTTATTGGTATATTTATTATAAGATTTTACTATCAATCAAATGAATTTATTAAATTTGTTCTTAAGAAACATAATTACATCGGATTCATATGCAATCATACTTATCTATTTAGGAACATAAACAATCAATTATTTTAGGCTAACATGATTTTTTAGTCTCCTGTTGCATCATAATAAAACTCAAAATGGGCATTCAAGATTTACAACACTTTTTGGAAAGCGACAGTCTTGAGGGAGGTTCTGTATCAGTTGATTTACTAAAAATTGCAAGAAATGTTAGCCAACGTCAACAGCCACATCAGCCAAACAGAAAAATCAGACCTATGGGAGGAGTGAACAAGCTTAAACTTATAGTAGATGCTGAAAATTGTCTCGATAGATTGTATGGAGGGTATTACTCAGATTGGGCTTGTGGTGGGCAATGGAACCGTATGGTTCAATACCTCTCATTGCTCTGTGGTGCTTTGGAACATGGCAACATTGAAATAGCTGTGGTTTTCAATGGAACTATAGAACAATGCCGCATGGAAGAATGGAAAGCTGAACAGGCTGTTATTCGGCAAAAAGTTGGGATGGTTCTAAAGCATATTAACACCAAAGGAACTCCACCTCCTAAAGTGTGGTGGGTGCCTCCCATTACTTTAAGATCTGCTCTTAGAATGGCTTTAAGACATTTGGGAGTCACAGTGGTAAGTGCTATATATAGATCTTTAAAATAAACATTATGGTAATTTGTTGATATATCTTAAGATGTGCACAATGGATGATCACCATCAAGAGACCATTGCTTACTGCAGAGAATATGGATTTCATGGATTGTTGGCAGATGATTCTGAGTATGCTGCCTTTGATCCTCCAAGATATTTTTCATCTGAACATTTAAAGATGACATACAAGGTATATTAGATGAAGGCAATCAGAAGAAAATTTCTTATTGATTTTTTTTTGTAGGGCTCAATTGAAACGAAGGAATACATGTTAAGTGTCTTAACTAAGGCATTAAACATTACTCCAGATCAAGTCTGTGTAATGGCTGCTTTACTTGGAAATTTTTTGCTTCCCGAAGCTGAACTGCAAGATCTATACAAGAAGATTAATCTTACCAGAAAAGATGAAAATGTATATTAGTTTTCAAAGTTTAAAATAACCTTTTTCTAATATGCAAATTATTGTAGAGCTCTGAACAAGTAGTCAAAACTCTAGCGGAATATGTGAGTGCTTTACCATCACCAAGCCCGCCAGCAAATATGGATGCATTAGTTGCTGCAGTATTTGGATCACTAGAAGATAAAAGAGCCGCTAGATTTAAGCAGTCTGTCCAATATTACTTAAATGGAACTCACAGTGGATTTTTGCAGTACTGTGCCCCTGGTAACTTGTTAAATTATTTTTTCGTTGTATTTATTTGTGATTTATCTGTAATTGCAGCCAAAGATAAAAACGAACGTAAACAGAAACACGCTGAAAAGAAAGAACCGCAGCCGCAGAGCCCCAAAGAAGAAAATACCGATTTAGACGAGTCTGGATTTGCATCTGAAACTTCTGAGCAACAGGTACTTTGGCGTATTGATTTTGTGCAATGTCTTTGTACTTATTTTTTTTTTTTATTTAGAGGGAAACTCTTCAGAACTACAACATGCTTACTGCCCAAACAGTGATGTCTTCAGATCTTGCAGAGATGGACATGTTGATCAAGTCAGCAGGTAAGTGTACTATCTCAAATTAGTAGTTATTTTCCAAAAATAATAATTTATTTAACAAAAATAGTGTAGAATAAATTAATAAAACTGAGATGTGTGTATGTCCAAGATATTAAAGATGAATAAAAAATAAAAAAAAATCTGAAATTTAGATTAGATTGAAACCGAAACAGTTAACATATATGTTTCAAAATTGTACTAAAACTTTCAAACTAATTTAAAAACATCTTAATGAGTCCATATTATGTACCGTCAAACGGGGTGAATCGGGACGACTATTAGATATTTATGTTATAGTTTTTTATACAACTGCCGAACAAAGTTAAAATTTAGCAGAAAGTGACCGTAGTCCATACAACAGCAGAAATATGTATTCGATTATTTTTTAATTTCCATGGATTATAAAAAAAATAAATAAATATAGGGTGTCCCGATTGACCCCGTTTTGGGGCGAATTGGGACGCGCCGTTTTAGGCCATGTAAAATGCATGTCGCCCCGCGTATGAGGTGAATCGGGACCAAAAATTAAAAAAAAATTATATTTTTAAGTATAAAAACAAAAAGAATACTACAGTAAAATACAAAAAAAACTGTCTTTATTTTACAGTTTTCAGTTACAAACTTAAAAAAACCACACTAAAAAAAATATTTTCAGAAATAATATAATGATATTAGATAGCATAAGATTTTAACTTCAATTGTAAAGGAAATTTGTATCCTCCTCGTCGCAACTCGGTTGGTTTAGGTAGTTTTTTATTAATTTGTTCCGGCGTAATCATGCAAATATCTTCCACTGTTGGAAAAATAAAACAATTTTTTATTTTTCGGTTTGATCTGAGAAATTTAACTTCAAAACTTTTACCAAAGAGTTCCTTAATTTGCCCGATAACATATTTTTCCACTTTATTTGTCCTAAACTTAACCTCGACAAAATCGTCAGTGGCAATGCTTTTTCCATTGGATGCTGTACATCAAAGCACTCATCTAGTTCCATTGCTTCAGATTCTGCTTTATCTGACTTAAGTTCGAAAATGTCGTCGTCTTGAGAGTCTTGAGGCACTGTTGTCTTGCTTGTTGACGGTTGCGGTTGCGCTTTTAAAAAATCTGTGGTAGAAATGCTTTTGCCTGGCTCGACTGTAACTTTCTTTTTCCTTGCCACAGTAGGCTTGCATGTATTCCTGCTTTCGTTAAGCACTTCTACCACAGATTCCGTCCAGTCATTAGGATCATCTTCTTCGAGGATTCTTTCTGTTGGCAACCTTTTCAAAACTTGATTTCTATCGATGGGAATGATTCCCGTGCCACGAAAACCGCTTTTAATCTTTTATGTTAGAGTTGCTTCTAGTTTGCTTATAGCTTGCCTTAGTAGGCTTGGAAAATACTCCTTCGGCAAAGAACCCTTGTATTGTTTTTTCCAACCTTCTAGAGTTGACCTCCAAGCCTTTTTCATTGGGCCAAAAACGGACACGTGCTGTGTTAAATGGGTTGAATTTGGCGGCAAAAAAAGAAAACCGAATATTATTTTCTTCGCATAATTCAATCACCCTATGTGACAAATGACTACACAAATTATCGCCAATGACAACTCTTGGTGCCGGACGCCTCTTCAAGAAAGGTAGAGCTATGGAAATGAACCAGTCTTCAAACAATGGCTGGTCGAACCAGCCACTTTTATTTCGTCCATACCGCGCACCTGGTGGCCCATTTGTCAACCAAGTATCGTATAGATGCTCGCTTTTATAAACAACAAATGGGGGTAATAGATGGCCATCACCACTTACTGCAAACATCACTGATGTCGATTGTTTTGTTGAATCGATGATCGGTTCTGGATGCCTTGTTTTTCTTTTTACGATGACCTTTTTCCGTCCGGGATCATCCACAAAGCATGTTTCATCATAATTAATGACAGACTCAAGTTCAACGTTTTGCAAGTTGGTTTGGAGATTATCGACGTATTTATTTACTGTTTCCCGAGTCAAGGCTGCACGAGACCGTTTGATATTCTTGCACAGTCTCTCAGTCAGAAGTTCTTTATGTCGGACACAAAACAAATTCGCCCAATCAATACCCGGCATATTATTTTTAAATTTCGCCACTCTTACCCCTTTTCTATCAAGATATCCCTTTAAAATGTATCGAATAGTAGTTTTCTCCATTGGGTATGCCCACTCTCCCGCCAGTACTATTAAATGGACCAGCCTGGATTCCTCAGCTCCTGTCAAAATTGTTTGAACACCTTGTTTCTTTGGCTTCTGCTTCGCATGTCGCTGTAATGTCGATTTTGGGATGTTATATAACTCCTTTGCGTCTGGAAGAGTTATCTGGCCTCTTTTGAACTGCCTCAAAGCCTTTCCAGTTGTTCTTGACTATAATTCTGATAGACCTTAGTCCCAGGCGTTTTTTGTATTTCCGGACCATTCACCCCTGAAAGCGAATTTTTATGTTTAAAAATTAATAATAAAAAAACTAGGCAAAATAATTTAACAAAAGTCCACTCAACATCTAGAAAATACCCACAGGTATACTATATTAACAACCCAATGCTCAAATCTCCCAATAAAAACCTTTTCCAAACAAAGTTAGCAGCAGATTGAAAAAACGTTAAATTTCGCTCTAATATGTGGACACCTGTACGCACTGGAATCTTCCAAATAACTAACGGCCACGCGTAAATGTCAAACAGCTGTTGTGTCTACAACAGGTTTTTCATATTATCCATCCTAAAAACATTTGCTGCATGCATGAAAATCACGTGTTTGTAAAAAAATGTCAAACTGTCCCGATTGACCTCCTGGTCCCGATTCACCCCGTTTGACGGTATATAAATCTTTTGAAAGAAAATAAATTATTATTTGTTCTAAAAATAGGCTTGTTTTGTAATTTTAAACGGAGCATATAAGGATCATTATTAAATGCAGCCCTAATCACTATCGAAATGAAATACGGTTTTTTGGAATAAATTATTATTTATTGCAAATAGTGTGAATCTAAAACAAAATAATTAAAAATTAAAGATTAATTATAAGTTTTAAGGTAATTTTAAATAGGATGGAAATAATTTTGGTTTTAAAAATCTTACCCTAAGGACATGTTTTTAAGCAGTTACTACTGGTTGAAAGGGAATTTTAGTGGCAATTAATTACCTTTTTGTAATCTTTTATTTCATCACATAATGTGCTTTAAGATTTTATCTATATGAGTCTTGTTTTAATTCTACACATAATGCGCAGTGCTCTCTTTTGTATCACAAATTTATCAGACCATCTCACAATTCTACCCTAGCATATAACTCCATACTGTAGGATGATAAGAGTGCACATTAGCATAATAGGTTGCCACCAATGTTTTTTCATGCAGTTAGTTGATGCTCTTAACAAAAAACAAGCAGAGTTAAGCATTTTGCAAACTTGATCTATCTGTGCATCCCAATCTGAGGTTAATCCACAGAAAAATTACTGATTTAGATAGTTTTACATTCTGGATTGATCTTGAGATTGGATGGTGTTAGGCAAGTTATCAATATAAACCAGGAAGAGAATACCTTTGACACACCTTCTGGGATCTTTATGAAATAGCCGTTTTAAACAAGAACCCGGTATACCATACAATTCCACTTTATTAAGTATCGGTTCGAGGGCGTAGAACCTGGTTAATAATTGCTTGTTTAAGGTTTCTAGGCCAATGAAACAAGAGGGAGTGGCAAAAAATCAAGTGACAGTATGTTTTTAAAAAAAGCTCATTACATATTCTTCAGACCAACATTTGCCAGACCAACATAGTTGAGCAAACTTATTTCATTACAAAGTTACTTAGGCCCTAAAAGACGGTACAATATAAAACAAAACTAATTATACAATATACAAACATTCAGAGCAAATCCTTGTACCGGGTGAGTCAACAAGATCATACAGTATCAGACAAAATTGAAGCAACTTTTAAAAACCTATTAGTTGTTTCCATATTTTCAATTCCATACTAAAATATATTTAATTTTTGCAACAGTTTAGCTCAGACAAATGCGTTTATATTTAGTTTGATTTGAATTTGATTTTAAAATCATTGAATCGTTTATCTTCATAAATAGTTCATCAACATTCCGAAATATACTGATAAATTTGAAGCAATTTTTCCAAAAAAGTAATATTAGTATTTTGTTAAGACTGAAAGTGTATAATATATTCGCATTCCTTCTTATTTAAGTATGCCTCGTGAAACTAATTTTTCGATTGATCCTAAGCTCCACAAATTTTGGCCAATCTGGAAGATGCTAAAACGAGAGATGCTAGTGTCCTCAAGAACAATTCAAAGATCTCTGGTCAAAGCTCTGAAGGCAAAAGGACCTGCAAAGAAACCTTTGCTTTAAAAAAAAATAGGGGCAGTAGGTTACTTTTTGCAACTTTTTATCGTAACTGGATGGGCAAAGACTGGATAAAAGTGTTGTTTTCCGATCAAAATATCGGATTTTCGGTAGCGATGGTGTGAAGTGGATACGTCCACCAGAAGGCAAAAAACTACATCCTAAATATGTTACCTGACAGTAAAGCATGGAGAAGGTAATATAATGGTGTAGGATTGCTTTTCTGTAGATGGTATGGGGCCATTTTAAAAAAAGTTGCGGGAAAAAGGGACCGATTTGAGTATCAAAACATCCTCTAAAATGTTATGTTGCCCTCTGCAGAATGCATTGCAGAACAACTTTGTGTTTCAACATGACTAAACTTGCCCCCAAAATTGTAAAGCAATGGTTTACGTTGAAAACAACATTAAAGTTTTGATAGAAAATTTATGAGAAGTAGTAGACAACCAAATTCGAACAAAAAATATCAGAAATGCGACAGAATTACATGAAGAAGTCGAAAAAGCTTGGAAGGCGATTGATGATAAGGCCATCAATAATAATTTAATTGATTCCATGACCAGATGTTGTGCAGCCATAATTGAAAACAATGATTACTGGACTTAATATTAATATTTATATTTTATAGTTTTTTTTATTAAGAATTTTTGCTTTAATCTTGTAAATATACAAAACTTGCTCTGATTTTGTCGAGCTCATACTAGGTTTTTTGTAATAAATTCATATATTTAGATAAAAACTATAATTAATAAGCCTTAAATCTTGTGTTTGTATTTCCTTTTAAAGGTGTTTTCTCTGTAAATAGTTGTTGCTTCAATTTATTAAAGTGCCTTTCCTATCAAAATAATCAAAAGTTACTACGATAAATTAACTTAATTTAACTACAAAAAATTCTACGATACTGTATGTGAATTAATGTACTTCTGGACTACTGCATAATTAATTGGATATTCTATTTTCAAACGCAGGGCACTACAATTAACTTACAGTTTTTAACATAAAACACCCTGCATATAAGGATATTTTTAAATTTTGGAAAGAAGATTACATGCATTTATTGATATATCTATTATTAAGTGATAATACAAAAAACAATTGAAAAAGGTAAAGAAATAATAAAGACACTACAGTCTACACATTTTGTTATGGTGGCGCTGCTGTTTAAGCATCAATACCCATTTTAGGATGACATGGTCAATTTATCAGTAAATCTCTAATATTTATAAATAAATTAGTAAATATCTAATATTTTCCATATATTTACAACCTTTAGATAAAAACTGTCTTGATGCTTACAGAGCGTGTTTTATCATAGGAATATCTTTGAAAATATTAAAGTTGTGTCAAAATTTCTAGTTTAAAAATGTTAACATGCTGTAACTCAAAGGTTGACAGGCATACGACAGGTTTGTTTAAATTTTTATTTTTAAAATCACGTTAAAATCACGTAAAAAGGATTCACTCCCTTAAAGGTTAGCATTTTATCCTGCAACACACATCAGTTTTTCTATAACTTTTTAAAATCCTAATATGTTAATATACAGGGTGTTCATTTGAAAACTTCCCACTACGGATTTATCGAAAACCACTGTTTAAAAAAAAAAAAACGCCGAAATACGTCAAAAGGTTTGTCAAGGGGGACAACTTTCTAACCTAAAATTAGTTCACCCCCTTTCACCCATTGCCCCCCCAGGGTCATCCCATTAAAAATTTTAAATGACAAGGGGTATCGAGTAATAGCTTGTTTAAAAGGTCTTTCGAAGTCTTTTATTTTTTATTTCAATAAGTGTTCAAAATGTTGCCCGTTTTTGGCCAAACAATGATATAGGCGATGTTCAAATTCCTGACGGACATTTTCAAAAACATGTTGTGGGATATCATGGCAGCTGTCGAGGATGCGTTGACGAAGTTCATCCAAACTTTCAGGTTTAGATTTAGGACACAATAGATTTTAAATGACCCCATAGACAAAAGTCTAATAGCGTTATATCAGGAGATCTAGCAGGCCAGTCTATAGGCACCCTTCGCCCTATACATTTATCTGGACACTCGTCGTCTAGCCATTGCCGAACGGGAAGAACATAGTGAGGAGGAGCGCCGTTTTGCTGGAAATATATTTCAGCCTCATCAAGTATAGGGTTTCCATCATCATCGATTTGGTTTTCAATGGATTTAGTCATAAGCGGATTGATGGTATTTTCTAACATATCCAAATAAATGTCTCCATTTAAATTTCCGTTAATAAATAATGGCCCAATCACTTTATTTCCTAAAATGCCTGCCCATACATTAATTTTTTGAGGGTACTGGGTATGCCCTTCTACAAATGCATGCGGATTTTCATTGCTCCAATATCTACAGTTATGCTTATTAACAAATCCATTTAGATAAAATGTGCATTCATCATTGAAGCAGATATTCTTTACATGAATAGTATTATCATTAATCGCTTCAGTCATTTTTTCAAAAGAGTCAACTCGCCTATTGAAATCGTCTTCGGTTAACTTTTGCAATATTTTCATTTTGAATGGATGAAATTTATGAAGTTTGGTAACTGTGTGAATAGAGTCTAATGAAATACCAGTGGCAACAACAATTTTGCGTAATGAAGTATTAGGATTTATTCCAAAATTACCCAAAACTTCAACTTGAGCGGCTTCATCCAAAATTCGCCGATGATCACGTTTTTTATTTGCAAGAGATCCAGTTTCAGTAAACTTAGTAACAAGGTCCAAAACATACCTATGCGAAGTTATCTTCTCCGGATGTCTGGCGTTAAACGTGACGGCAGTTTGCCGAGCACATTGATTTTGGGCACCATAAATTAGAATAATTTCCACTCTTTCGGCTAGTGTGTAAACCATTTTGGAAGTAAAATCTTCAATTCAAAACAAATGTAACTGACGGCATAATAAATTCTTTATTTTCCTTAGCAACTATAAATAACTAAGCAGGTATAACAATAATAAATACAGTTCGCCCAGGATATCTGTGTTGACGAAAAGAATGCGGAAAAAAATTCAGGTTGTTATTTAGTTTTTTCCACGTCTAATCTTCGGAATTGCTGTTTATGTTGGTAGTTTCCGTTTTAAATTATAAACGAATTGTAGATTTGGCAAACCCTAACGGGCAATATTTTGAACACTTATTGAAATAAAAACTGATATTTTCATGTTTTTATTTTCTATCTGAACAAATTAAGATAAACAAAGATTTTTCTAATTTTGTCGAAAACGAAATCAAAAAATCAAACGTCAAAATAAAAGACTTCGAAAGACCTTTTAAACAAGCTATTACTCGATACCCCTTGCCATTTAAAATTTTTAAGAGGATGACCCTGGGGGACAGAGGTTGAAAGGTGGTGTAAGTAATTGTAGGTTAGAAAGTTGGCCCCCTTGACAAACCTTTTGACGTATTTCGGCGTTTTTTTTTAAACAGTGGTTTTCGATAAATCCCTGGTGGGAAGTTTTCAAATGAACACCCTGTATAATTTATGAAGTTTTTGGTGATGGGAATAATATTTACTTCATTTGTTAAGATTTAAGTGCTGATTAATTTATTTGAGTGTGTTATAGGTTTTAGAATGCTTCTAAATAATATGGCACTGTTCTACTCCCTATTTCAGTGTGTGCTCAATTTCTTTAATGGTTTTTTTGATGGTTATCATGTAAAAGTCTCAATATTGTAACTGTGGTCTAATTTCTGGTTTACATTTTTGACTGTCTGTCTGTCTTATGTTTATGTTCAACAAAATATAGGTTAAAAATTATCTTATGAGAAGTCCTTATTTAATTGAGAGCATTTATTTGAGCAAGACAGATCTAATTCAAACTTTATTCTTGTATAATGTTTTTACAAGTATGTTGTAATTTTAATTATTTACTGCTGACACTATGCTGAATCGTACACTCTATCATAACCTATGTAACAAAAAAACTGTTAATTAAGTACTGAAATATTATATTATAATTTTTTTATTTCTATGTAAGCAGTACAAGTTCTCTTACATAACAATTTATTTTTACCTTTTCAAGAAGAAACCTTGGTGGCCTCTATTTTAGATGATTCGCCAGGCTCCTCGGAACAGGCGAAAATCAATGGCGTCGAAAATGGAAGCGAGCCGCAAAAAGAATCTTCTGAAACACCGGTAAAGATCGCTCAGAAACCTAAAATTCTTCAGAATAATTCTCAAGCAACTGCCAGTTCTGCCAAGCAGGTCCAAAAATGTAAATAAACTATTAATAATTTTTGAATTTTTTATTTATACATTATCATGTTTTCAGCTAACATTGTGACACCATCAGTCTCAGCAGATGTGCTTAGGACCGCCTCTCTACGCCATCAAAAGGGTCTGATGATGCCAACCATCCTTCACGTTTTGAGCACTCAGGAAGTGAGAATGCCTTGTCTGATGGAAGATGAGAGCAATAGAGAGTTTCCTCCGATTTATGATATCTATCTTCCTTTAAGGCAAAGAGTGTATGCGGTACTTTTCAACTTGCATCATTTGAGATATGTTCACTCTAAAAAGAAGGGTAAGTGATAATGTGATTTTGTATATTTGTATAATTATTTATATATCAACATTTGCAAGATGTTTTGAACATTTGTATGTGCCATATATTTAAGAGTATCTATATTTTCAATAGTAAACTTCGTTTCTATTATTTTACGGGTCTACTGGTAAATAAGCATCAATAACAAGTATAGTCGCTTCGCTCCTATACTTTTGGTCCGTGGGGACCAGTTTGAAACCTTTAGGTCTTGTCTGTGAAAAGCCATAAGGTAATAAAAAAAAAATCAAAAACTATCAGGTGTACTTAGGTGAGTCGGGGAGGCTAACGTTTACCTGCCAAGGAAAGAGAGGACCAGTTGTTGGGGTATCATGCTTCAAAGAACCATAATTTGTTATATAGTCGCGTTGTGTGTCAATATACTGTCTTATATTTCAAATATCTGTGAAAGTATATTAATTGTATTCTAAATAAAGTCTGAATACCAAATTCGAACAGAATCGGACCAATAGCAAAAAAGTTACGGTAGTCACGTGACCTAGGCTGAAACTTAAATGTCAGTTATCTGTCATAATTTATTAGTTGTATCCTAAATAAACCATAAATACCAAATTCAGAGAGAAGTTCCCATAAGGGTCTATTTCTTGAAATAGAACAAACAGGGATTTTACGTCGATTTGTTTTAATTTTTCTTTTTATTTTGAAATGTAATAGTAATAAAATATCAAAAGAATTGAGAGGAGGAGAATAAGAAATAAAAGAAACCATCAATGAATTGAATCGAAGCTATAGAAGCCGAGAGATTAGTAAAAATGTGGGAAAAAACAAAAGAAAACTGGTTTTTTCCCACGGTATCATTTTTTTTTCTTAAAATAATTATTGACAAATTATAATGTAAGCCCTAAGTTGGCAATTTCACGTAAAAAAAACCCAAGAAAAAAAAAATTTTTTTTTGGTCGAAAATCGAAAGGGGTATAACCATGAAAAATTGCGAAAAAATGGTTTTTATTTTTTTTTAAATAAAATATAACTCTGACAACTTTTTGTCTTAAACAAAAGTTTTCGGGAATATTACGAGGTATCCGTGCGTTAAAACGAATCGGTTCTAGCTATTATACAGTCGGAGAAAATTGAAAAAAACTATTAAACATAAATATCGAATTATCAAGAGCCCTATGGAAAAATTTCAGTTTTTTATTTTTCTATCCTGTACTACTTCAGAGTATCTTTAAAAAAGATTATTACCAATTTGACTCTAAAATGAACGGAAAACCTATTTCTTTGCATTTTTCGATTTTCGAACAAAATCCGGGGTCAAAATGACCATTTTTCCAAAATATGCTCCGAATTCAAAATTTCTTTTTTCTGGTTAAAGACCATTTAAAAACTAATAAAAAAGCTTTATGACAAAATTTTCCACGATTTATACGAGTGCCATAATATAAAGGGAAAAATTAGGTTCCATAAGAGCCTATGTACAGGGATAAGACAACCGGGCTTTTACGTCGATTTTTTTAATTTTTCAGTTTTATTTCGAAAGGCAGTTGTAATAAAATATAAAAAGAATTAACAGGAGGAGAATAAGGAATAATAAAAACCATCAACAAATTGAATCGAAGCTCTAGAAGTCGAGATATTAGTAAAACTGTGAAAAAAAAATAAAAGAAAACTCGTTTTTTTCCACGGTAGCATTTTTTTTCTTAAAATGATAACTGACAAATTATAATGTAAGCCCTAAGTTGGCAATATCCATTAAAAAAAACCCAAGAAAAAAAATTTTTTTTTTGCTCCAAAATCGAAAGGGGTATAGCCATGAAAAATTGTGATTAAATGGTTTTTATTTTTTTCTAACTAAACTATAACTCTGACAACTTTTTGTCTTAAACAAAAGTTCTAGGGAATATTACGAGGTATTCGAATGTTAAAACTAATTGATTACAGCTATCACAGATTCGGAGAAAATTGTAAAAAACTATAAATCATAAATATCGAATTATCAAGAGCCCTATGGAAAGATTTCATTTTTTTATTTTTCTATCTTGTACTACTTTAGGATACCTTTCAAAAAGATTATTATCGATTTGACTCTAAAATGAACAGAAAACCTATTTCTTTGCATTTTTCGATTTTCGAACAAAATCCGGCCCAAAATGAAAATTTTTTCAAAACATGCTCCAAATTCAAAATTTCTTTTTTCTGGCTAAAGACCATTCAAAAAGTAATGAAAAAGCTTAATGACAAAAATTTTCAAAATCTATAATAATGCTACAATATTATGAAAGAAGATAAGTTCCCTTTAAAGCCTATGTATTCGAACCGATGATTTTTTTATTTTTTTTTGAAAGGCAAATTTAAGAAATAATTTAACTAATTAAGATAAAAGGAATAGGGTAATACGAAATATTATCTATAAATATATACATATCATCTAATAGCAGATTTTAATCAAATAGGAAATTTTGATAGTCACGTGACCCTAGAACTTAATATTTTAAAATTTTGTAAAAAATCAACAATTGCATCCTAAATAAACCCCAAATTCCAAATTTGAACCCAATCGGATCAATAGCAAAAAAGTTATGGAAGTCACGTGACTTAAAAAATTCAACATGTCAAATTTCTGTCAAAATTTATTACTTGCATCCTAAATAAAGCCCAAATACTAAATTTCAACCCAATCGGATCAATAGCAAAAAAGTTATGGAAGTCACGTGACTTAAAAAATTCAACATGTCAAATTTCTGTCAAAATTTATTACTTGCATCCTAAATAAAGCCCAAATACTAAATTTCAACCCAATCGGAACAATAGCAAATAAGTTATGGAAGTCACGTGACTTAAACATTCAATATGTCAATTATCTGTTAAAATTTATTAATTGTATCCTAAATAAAGCATAAATACCAAATTTGAACCCAATCGGACTCATAGCAAAAAAGTTACAATAGTCACGTGACCTGGAAGTCAAATGTCAAATATCTGTGAAAAATTAATAATTGCATCCTAAATAAACCCCAAATACCAAATTTCAATCAAATCGGACAAATAGGAAGAAAGTTAAGGTAGTCACGTGACCTTAAAACATAGTCATGTCAAATATCTGTAAAAATTTATTAATCTTATCCGAAATAGGTACTAGGTACCAAATTTCAACCAAATCGCACCAATACCAAAAAAGTTATGATACTCGACTAACCTTAAAAATCAATAATTTCAAAAAAATTTTATTTATATCCCAAAAGCAATGTTTAAGAATTATTAGCATATATTAATAATAAACTAAATAGTAAAAACTCACCTAATATCGAAATTTTTATTTTAAATTAAATAGATCATTACGACTGACCCGTGTATATATTCGAATAATTTTAATAAAATAATCGGGCAAATTTCATTTCGTCTCACCCCGGTATAAAGACACTGACATTTCAAAAAAACGGCATTTTTCGAAGACGTCAAAATGTTTGCCGAATTTTCCTGGCCGCAATACACAATTTCCCCTATTGATATGCACAGATTCGGAAAGCCCATTCATTTTCTGATTCGGTGCTTCCTTTCCCTGATCGTTTCCGGTTCATTTTCATTCATAATTTTACAAAAAACCCAACCAAGTCCCGGCCACCTGTCACGAGCAAAAAATTTGTATCCACCATGCGTCAAAGTATTGTTCCCACCAGCCATTTCATCAGAGTTTAGGTTGACACCTCCAATTACCTGCAAAAACGCAAAAAAATGGACTTTTTTCATAAAATCGCATTTTTCGGGTACTTGTACTATCGCTGGAACCCTGAAATTTTAGTATGTGTTGTAAAACAAAATTTCGGATCTTTTAGATGATGTCTGATCTTTTCACCATGTACAGGGACGTGGCAAATGAATTAAACGCGAAAATTCGAATTGCTCAGAACCTATTAATGTTGGAAGATTGTAATTTTACATAAATATTGGGGTTATTAAAGTATTTAATGCCTGAGAATATAAATGGTCCAGATGCTACTACGAAAAAGTTATTAAATAAAATGTGATTTTCGGGTCGGACCTTCATGGGTAAAGTTCATTATTGCTCGCCCTGTATGGTTCCCAAAAATTTCGGTTATATGGCATATAAAAGGTAAAAGATGAAGTTATTTTTTGAAAAAAAAAATTTTCCCAAAATAAGTATCGTTTGGCGGAAAATCCCAAAAAACTGAAAATGCCAGAACTCGTAAAATAAATTTTTTACAAAAAAAAGCTCCAAGTATGTTAAATCTCTTATAAAATGAAGTCTTTTCGCCGAAACACTTTTTTTATAAAAATTTTTTTTTAGCCTCTGGAGAAGTTTGAATTTTTTTTTTAGTCACTTTTGTTCGCTTATAACAACTCACCCTGTATACCGATCGGGCTCAAAAAGTATACAGACACGTAAGCCCCAAGAACCCATATATCCTGAAAATTTCAACTCGATTGAACGCTTTAAAATTGAGATCTCGTGAGCAACTCGATTTTTACCAATTTTTTTACGAATTTTTGAATTTGAGACAGTACCGCTCCGTTTGGTGGTACCGGAAAAAAAATTCGTTTACGGATCCATCATTCCCAATGTATTGAGAGACCCTATGCCAAATTTCATCGTTTCGCTAGCCATACAGCCAAAGATATGAATTTTTATTTCCAAAAAAACACGATTTTTCGGACCCGGGCCCGCGTGCATAATATAGTCGCAGACGCTCCTATATAACAAGTATAGTCGCTTCGCTCCTATACTTTTGGTCCGTGGGGACCAGTTTGGAACCTTTAGGTCTTGTCTGTGAAAAGCCATAAGGGAATTTAAAAAAACAATCAAAAATTATCAGGTGTACTTAGGTGAGTCGGGGAGGCTAACGTTTACCTGCCGAGGAAAGAGAGGACCAGTTGTTGGGGTATCATGCTTCAAAGAACCATAATTTATTATATAGTCGCGTTGTGTGTCAATATACTCTCTTATATTTCAAATATCTGTTAAAATATGTTAATTGTATCCTAAATAAAGCCTGAATACCAAATTACAACAAAATCGGACCAATAGCAAAAAAGTTACGGTAGTCACGTGACCTAGGCTGACACTCAAATGTCAGTTATCTGTTATAATTTATTAGTTGTATCCTAAATAAACCATAAATACCAAATTCAGAAAAAAGTTCCCATAAGGGTCTATTTCTTGAAATAGAACAAACGAGATTTTACGTCGATTTGTTTAAATTTTTCTTTTTATTTTAAAATGTAATAGTAATAAAATATCAAAAGAATTGAGAGGAGAAGAATAAGAAATAAAAAAAACCATAAATAAATTGAATCGAAGCTATAGAAGCCGAGATATAAGTAAAAATGTGGGAAAAACAAAAGAAAACTGGTTTTTTCCCACGGTATAATTTTTTTTCTTAAAATAATTTATGACAAATTTTAGTTTTAGCCCTAAACTTGTAATTTTCACAAAAAAAAACCCAAGAAAAACATTTTTTTTTTTTTGGTCGAAAATCGAAAGGGGTATACCCACGAAAAATTAAAAAAAAATGGTTTTTATTTTTTTATAAATAAAATATAACTCTGACAACTTTTTGTCTTAAACAAAAGTTTTCGGAAATATTACGAGGTATCCGTGCGTTAAAACAAATCGGTTCTAGCTATTATACAATCGGAGAAAATTGGAAAAAACTATTAAACATATATATCGAATTATCAAGAGCCCTATGGAAAAATTTCAATTTTTTATTTTTCTATCCTGTACTACTTCAGAGTATCTTTAAAAAAGATTATTACCAATTTGACTCTAAAATGAACGGAAAACCTATTTCTTTGCATTTTTCGATTTTCGAACAAAATCCGGGGTCAAAATGACAATTTTTTCAAAATATGCTCCGAATTCAAAATTTCTTTTTTCTAGTTAAAGACCATTCAAAAACTAGTAAAAAAGCTCAATGCCAAAATTTTCCATGATTTATACGAGTGCCACAATATAAAGAGAAATATTAGGTCCCATAAGAGTCTATGTATTTACGTCGATTTTTAAAATTTTTCAGTTTTATTCCGAACGGCAATTGTAATAAAATATAAAAAGAATTAACAGGAGGAGAATAAAGAATAAAAGAAACCATCAACGAATTGAATCGAAGCTATAGAAGTCGAGATATTAGTAAAAATGTAAAAAAAAATAAAAGAAAACTCGTTTTTTCCCACGGTAGAATTTTTTTTTTTTAAATGATAACTGACAACTTATAATGTAAGCCCTAAGTTGGCAATTTCCAGTAAAAAAAACCCAAGAAAAAAATTTTTTTTTTTGCTCCAAAATCGCCAGGGGTATAGCTATGAAAAATTGCGAAAAAATGGTTTTTATTTTTTTCTAAATAAACTATAACTCTGACAACTTTTTGCCTTAAACAAAAGTTTTCGGGAATATTACGAGGTATCCGAATGTTAAAACGAATTGATTCTAGCTATCACAGAATTGGAGAAAATTGTAAAAAACTATTAAACATAAATATCGAAATATCAAGAGCCCTATGGAAAAATTTCAATTTTTTATTTTTCTATCTTGTACTACTTCAGAATACCTTTCAAAAAGGTTATTATCGATTTGACTCTAAAATGAACAGAAAACCTATTTATTTGCATTTTTCGATTTTCAAACAAAATCCGGCCCAAAATGAAAATTTTTCAAAACATGCTCCAAATTCAAAATTTCTTTTTTCTGGCTAAAGACCATTCAAAAAGTAATGAAAAAGCTTAATGACAAAAATTTTCAAAATCTATAATAATGCTAAAATATTATGAAAGAAGATAAGTTTCCTTTAAAGCATACTGAACCCATGATTTTTTAATTTTTTTTTCAAAGGCAAATCTAAGAAACAATTTAACTAATTAAGATAAAAGCAATAGGGTAATACAAAATATTATCTATAAATATATACATATAATCTAATAGGAAATTTCAATCAAATCGAGCGAATACGAAAGAAATTTTGATAGTCACGTGACTTAAAAACATAATATTTTAAAAATTTGTAAAAATTCAATAATGGCATCGTAATAAAACTCTAAATACCAAATTTTAACCCAATCGGATCAATAGCAAAAAAGTTATGGAAGTCACGTGACTTTAAAATTCAATATGTCAAATTTCTGGCAAAATCTATTACTTGCATCCTAAATAAAGCCTAAATACTAAATTTCAACCCAATCGGATCAATAGCAAAAGAATTATGAGAGTCACGTGACTTTAAAATATAATTTGTCAATTATCTGTCAAAATTTATTAATTGTATCCCAAATAAAGCCCAAATACCAAATTTGAACCCAATCGGACTTATAGCAAAAAAGTTACAATAGTCACGTGACCCGGAAGTCAAATGTCAAATATCTGTCAAAAATTAATAATTGCATCCTAAATAAAGCCCAAATACCAAATTTGAACCCAATCAGACCAATAGCAAAAAAGTACCAATAGTCACGTGACCTGGAAGTCAAATGTCAAATATCTGTGAAAAATTCATAATTGCATCCTAAATAAACCCCAAATACCAAATTTCAATCAAATCGGACAAATAGGAAGAAAGTTAAGGTAGTCACGTGACCTTAAAACATAGTCATGTCAAATATCTGTAAAAATTTCTTAATCTTATCCGAAATAGGTACTAGGTACCAAATTTCAACCAAATCGCACCAATACCAAAAAAGTTATGATACTCGACTAACCTTAAAAATCAATAATTTCAAAAAATTTTTATTTATAACCCAAAAGCAATGTTTAAGAATTATTAACATATATTAATAATAAACTAAATAGTAAAAACTCACCTAATATCTAAATTTTTATTTTAAATTAAATAGATCATTACGACTGACCCGTGTATATATTCGAATAATTTTAATAAAATAATCGGGCAAATTTCATTTCGTCTCACCCCGGTATAAAGACACTGACATTTCAAAAAAACGGCATTTTTCGAAGACGTCAAAATGTTTGTCGAATTTTCCTGGCCGCAATACACAATTTCCCCTATTGATATGCACAGATTCGGAAAGCCCATTCATTTTCTGATTCGGTGCTTCCTTTCCCTGATCGTTTCCGGTTCATTTTCATTCATAATTTTACAAAAAACCCAACCAAGTCCCGGCCACCTGTCACGAGCAAAAAATTTGTATCCACCATGCGTCAAAGTATTGTTCCCACCAGCCATTTCATCAGAGTTTAGGTTGACACCTCCAATTACCTGCAAAAACGCAAAAAAATGGACTTTTTTCATAAAATCGCATTTTTCGGGTACTTGTACTATCGCTGGAACCCTGAAATTTTAGTATGTGTTGTAAAACAAAATTTCGGATCTTTTAGATGATGTCTGATCTTTTCACCATGTACAGGGACGTGGCAAATGAATTAAACGCGAAAATTCGAATTGCTCAGAACCTATTAATGTTGGAAGATTGTAATTTTACATAAATATTGGGGTTATTAAAGTATTTAATGCCTGAGAATATAAATGGTCCAGATGCTACTACGAAAAAGTTATTAAATAAAATGTGATTTTCAGGTCGGACCTTCATGGGTAAAGTTCATTATTGCTCGCCCTGTATGGTTCCCAAAAATTTCGGTTATATGGCATATGAAAGGTAAAGGATGAAGTTATTTTTTGAAAAAAAAAATTTTCTCAAAATAAGTATCGTTTGGCGGGAAATCCCAAAAAACTGAAAATGCCAGAACTCGTAAAATAAATTTTTTACAAAAAAAAGCTCCAAGTATGTTAAATCTCTTATAAAACGAAGTCTTTTCGCCGAAACACTTTTTTTATAAAAATTTTTTTTTAGCCTCTGGAGAAGTTTACATTTTTTTTTTAGTCACTTTTGTTCGCTTATAACAACTCACCCTGTATACCGATCGGGCCCAAAAAGTATACAGACACGTAAGCCCCAAGAACCCATATATCCTGAAAATTTCAGCTCGATTAAACGCTTTAAAATTGAGATCTCGTGAGCAACTCGATTTTTACCAATTTTTTTACGAATTTTTGACTTTGAGACAGTACCGCTCCGTTTGGTGGTACCGGAAAAAAAATTCGTTTACGGATCCATCATTCCCAATGTATTGAGAGACCCTATGCCAAATTTCATCGTTTCGCTAGCCATACAGCCAAAGATATGAATTTTTATTTCCAAAAAAACACGATTTTTCGGACCCGGGCCCGCGTGCATAATATAGTCGCAGACGCTCCTATATAACAAGACTGATAAAATAAAATACACATATACCTGCAAAGAAGAAATTTCTTAAATATGCACACTATATAAATACAATAGACATAAATGACACCTAGATACAGAGGTATCTGTGTGTGCCACATGATTCAAAACAATACTTCAACTTAAATATACATAAAATATTCTCTCTTCAAAGAAATACAGTAAAAATTGATTTTACCAAAGCTATATTAGCTAGTATAGGTATCTAATAATTACATATATAATACATATATAATGAGCTCTAGAGATTGGCCCTTGACCACATTTTAGATAATATTCATTATATGTAGATTTTTATATCTACCCTACAAATCAAGAAATTAACTGGAAAAAATTGATATTAAATAAAGTATATGTTAGCTCACAAATTTTATTTTATTTATTTTAATATAATTATATTAAAATAAATAAAACAAAATAAAATTTAAAATTTTTAAATAACTAAAAAAGTAACTAAGACGTTAAACTTTTTAAAAAAATTTACTTGCTTAATTTCATTTGGCAATAGGTTATAAAATTTGGGGCCCAAGAAAAATATTGTTTGCTGACTTAATGTTCGGTTTACTTTAGGTAGGAGTATATTTTTATTTAAATTGCACCTGGTTTGATGATGATGATTGGTAATTGTTTGTTTAGAATGATGTTTATGTATATAGGAACAACATGTTGCAGTAAAAATTGTCTTAATATCACTTATATCACCTTTATACAATTCATTAGTTGAAAACAATCTGGGTTTTTTAAACATTATTTTTATGATTGAATTCTGTACAAATTTAAGTGCACCAATACTGTTTTCGTAAGCTGCACCCCAGAGCAATATTCCATATCTTAGTAATTGTTCAATTAAAGAGTTATATTATCTAAGAATATAAAAATTATGGATTAGTGCTCCAATTTTTTTTTATATATTACATGATGATCCCATTTTAAGTTTTTTTCTATGAATACACCTAAATATTTAATTGAATCAACCTGTTCAATAGAATTTTCTATATTGTTGACCTTTATAGAAAGTGTAATGAACTTTGATTTTTTGCTATTTAGAGTGAGTTTAAAGGTGTCTAAAAAATTTTTTATTAAGGCCAGACCACGTTCAAATTTTGATTTAACACCTCCCCATGTGTCCCCATAGAAAACCACAGAAGTATCATCTGCGTAGGAAACTATCTTCCCACGTAAATCTATCTCATTTATACCATTCATGTAGATATTAAATAGTATGGGTCCCAGCACAGTGCCCTGTGGCACCCCAGTCCTTACAATCTCTGGCTCGCTAATAGTATCCTGAATTTTGGTGTATTGTACCCTATTTGATAGGTAGTTCTTTAAGAGTAACAAAACGTTTCGTCGTATACCATATTTTTCCAGAACTTCCAATAAGATTGAATGGCAGACTGTATCAAATGCCTTTGATAAGTCCAGGAATGCCATAAGGCACTTACTATTTTTGTCTAGATGTTCAGTTATAGTACCCACAAGTTCATACATGGCATCCACTGTGTTCATACCAAAGGTAAACCCAAATTGTTTTTTTGTAAGAATATTGTTATGGTTAAGATAGGATGTTAATCTTTCTTTAAGAGATTTCTCAAAGATTTTGGCAAAATTGGAAATGGTACTTGTAGGTCTGTAGTTTTTCATGTGATTTTTTTTACCTGATTTAAAGATGGGACTTACGGTGGATACTTTGAATTGGTAATTTTTCCAGTCTGAAATATTTGATTTATAATATGTACTAGAGGTTCTAATAGGTATGAATGAAGAGACTTTATTACTTTTGATGTTATTCCATCCTGACCTGGGTAGCAGTTATTTTTTAGGGAGCTTATATGTTTAATTACATCATTTTTTGTCACAGGTGGTAAATACATAGATGTTTGACATGCATTTTTTAGTTTAAATTGGACTGAGTGCTTTGCTACTGTATCTGCTATTTTAGAGCCTGCATCAATAAAAAAAGTAGTAGAACTGTCAGCCAAATATTTAGGATCTGCTATCTTAGTACCATTTTCCAGTTCAATGCATTTTAGGTCTTCCTTTTTTTATCTTTGCTTTCATTAAACACATCATTAACAAAATTATATATTTTTTTAATATTTTTACTATTTTGCTCAATCTTAGTTCTGTAGTATTCATTTTTTGTGTTTATGATTATTTTGTTGAGTTTATTATGATAGTCTTTATATTCTCTAAGTTTTTGGGGATTCGGATATTTACCTAGTGAAAGTTTTAGCTTATCTCTGGTCCTTATTGAAATAATTAATCCATTTGTTATCCATGGTTTGATTTTCCTAAATTTATTGTTTATTGTGATCTCGTAGGATAAGTTATTGACTAAATTTGTAACTTCATTTACGAGACTATCCACTGCTGCTTCCGGGTCATTAAATTTTAGAGACTCCTCCCATTTCGCTCTTTGTGCCAGGTCACATAACTTTTCAAAATTAAAATCAAATTGACTTATGTCTTTATAGCCTCTAATTTCTAAGGTACTCTGCTTTTGGTCCAATGTAATTAATGTACTTAAAGGTCAAATTCTTATTAGTAAGAGGAAGTGGAATCTGTTTATCAAGTTAGACTCTTGTATTGTGATTGTGTGTCCTACTGGTGTAGAAATTATTTGGATGTTCATGTATGTAAATAGAAATTTGTATTGATGTAAATGAGAGATATAGTATTTCCAATTTTTACAACTTACATTCGATTACCAATGTAAGATTTAAACAAACCTAGTACTTTACCTCTAATAGCAATAGTCTCAAGTTTTTCAACAAGTGAGGGGTTATTTTAATAAGTTAAGTTTACTATTGTTTACTATTATTTAGTTAAGTTTACTATGTCAAATGCATTTGACAAGTCAAGAAAGATTGCCAATGGTTTATAACCCTCATTAAAGCTGTCAACCACAAACTGAATTACTTTGGCCAAAGCGTCCTCTGTTTCGAGCTTCTCTCTAAATCCAAACTGATATTTTGAAATTAATTTATTATTTTCTAAGAATGAGCTTAGTTTTAGTTTTATACATTTTTCGATAATTTTACTTAGAGTACTTGTTAATGCTATTGGCCTGTAATTGGTTTTTTCTTTGTTATCACTACATTTATGTATTGGTATTATAGTTGAAGTTTTAAAAATATTTGGATAGATCCCAGTGCTAAAGACAGTATTTGGTAGATGAATAAGAGGCTTCATCCAAACAACGTGATTGTCCTTAATAATGTCTACAGAAATTCCCTCCACCGATTCATTTTTTAATGAACTTATTTGAGCCAACTCATTATCAGTGACAGGACTAAGATACATGGAAACTCGATTCTGTACATGGTCCCTAGTTTTACATTGAAACACTGATTTTGTTAGCTAACTTGCTTCCTATTTTACAAAGTACTTATTGAAATCATTTGCCATTATTAAAACAGGATCAGAGATTTCTTCACCATCATCATTTATAATCGTTTTAAATCCCTTTTGGCCGACTCTAATTCTTTTCCTGTCTGCCAAAACTTTTTTGGATTTTTAGAGTTAACAGAAAAAGCTTTTTTATAAAATTTAATTTTCGCATTTTTAATTAAGTTTGATAATATAGTTCTATATTCCCTATACTTTCTAATCAGTGAAATGTCGTTTGGATTTGATTCTTGTTCCTTTTTTAATTTATCTCTATATCTAATTAAATTTACAAGCCCAGTACTTATCCAAGACTTAAAGCATTTTGTCTTTGATTTGATTTTCTGACTAGTTTTACATTTTTTAGCTCTATAGTTTTTTGAAGTTTACCTACAAACTTATCCGCAAGACTATTGGGGTTTTCGCAGTCCAAAACATCATGCCATTCCTCGATTTTTAACTAAGTAATTAATTTTTGTTTATTTAGTTTATTAATAAATTGAATGGTGTAAGAGTGGTCATCATTTTGTCTAAGTGTTAGTTTGATTTTTAAATTTAACAATATAGGGTAGTGATCTGAGATACTACTTTTTAAAATTGCCACATTTGTTTTCTTAATATGTTTTCGATTGTTTACTTTAGTTGCAAAATGGTCAATACAGGTCTTTGAGTCTCCACAAACTCGAGTATAGTTATTTATAAGATCTTGATATCCATAGCCCCTAACATATTGATATATTTGCTTACATTTCTTGAAGTATTATCAAAAATGTTGAAATTTATACAAATATTTCACAAGAAGACTGCCTTGGACCTGCAACAATTTATTTAAATTGCTTAGTAACTCCTCTTGAAGAACAGATGGTAGTCTGTTAGACTGCAACAACCCCAACAGTCTCCAAGTTTTTGGTCAAATTCCCCCTGAGAAAGTGTGTTGTTTACTTTAATAATTTCTGAGCTTAATACTAATTCGCTTTTGGCATAGATAATTGTTCAATCATGCTTGTTCATTTTATTTTCATTATAAAAAATATCATATCCATTAATAGAAAATTGATTTAAATTATTAAATACATGGGTCTCAGACAAAACAATCAAATCAAATACCTGAACCAAAGCCAATTGTCATTTTTATTACATTGATGCCTTGCCCTGTATACTGCTATTCAAAATATGTGGAAAAAAATTATTGATTTATTAATTTTTGTCTATTGCTCGCGCCACTGAGCAGCGGCGCGATGGGTTAGATAACTTCCGTGAGGTCTTGGGTTCGAATCCCAGTCATGGCTAGATCGTTGGTGTTTCACTGATTTAGTATATAAGTGTAAAAATTATGATTTCCTGGCTAAAACACTTAGCCTATAAGGCAAATCACTAGAGAAAAATCAATTTTTTTTCAATTTTTGTTTTTAATTTTTATTAAAGACAGCTGTATTGTAACTGAAATTAAATTATTTGATGAAAATGAAGAAGCACTTTGTATAAAGATAACTTTCTAATAATTCATTTCTGTTTGTAGTAGTAGTGTATATTGTTCCTAACTGTCCAACTCTGACATATGAACACTTTTATGATAAGATCTACTTTAATTGATAGATCTAATAATGAATTAATTATTATAGGCGATTTTAATATTCCCACTTTTGTCAGTCCAATCGCTCATTGTCCAACTTAAATGCTCTTCAATCATTCTTGGCATTTAACAATTTATCGCAATCAAACCAAACTCAAAATATTAATATCATTCTTGATCTTGTGATAAGGTCTTTTGATAAGGTAAGTGTTAACATTACAGATGACTTTCTTCTTCCAGCGGACAATCAGCATCCCTGTTTAAGCATATACAGCATCCCTGTTAAGAATAAACATTGAATCTTCTGTCTGCAGTTCAAAACTGCAGACTTGTGACTACTACTAAATATAATTTTAAGAAAGCTAGATGTACGATCTCTTTAAAGGCCAAAATTGGGACATATTGTCTACTTTCACAGATATTAATTTGGCTTTGGACACATTCTGTGCATTATCAATGAAATATTTGGCAAGTGTGTTCCCCAGTCTACACAGAAAGTAAAAAAATATCCTGTCTGGTTTAACAAACCTATAATTACACTCATTAAAAACAAATATCAATGCTTCTTAAATCTAAAAAATTTAAATCACAATATTGGAGCGCTAAATGTTTGTGACTTCGCATTACTATCTAAAGCAGAAAAAGGACAGTTCTGATGTTCTCCAAGAAATGATTCTTAACGACACTACTTATACAGGTTCACGAAATGTTGCTAATGGCTTTGCCACTTTCTTAAAATCCGTCTTTATTAATAATGTCGATATCAATTGTTCCCAGACTTGTCTCACATTTTTGTGATAATTTAATAAATGAAATAGAAATTTTCAAGTGCTAAAAAAGTTAAAAGGTAAGAAACCCATAGGCCCAGATGGAGTTCCTGCTTATATCCTCAAGGGCTGTAGTAACCACCTAATATTGCCACTACAAACGCTATTTAATATTTTCTTAAAACCATCAACTTTCCCTGACACATTGAAAACTACAAAGGTTATACCTATTTTAGCCAAGACATCAAAAACTATCGACAAAAAGTATCATCAAAAAGTATCATGTGCGCAGCCTCGAAGTTGTTTGAGCTAGTTATATTTGAGCGGAGATTCAGAGAAACTGAGGGCAAAATTTCATCCTTTCAACATGGTTTTTTCCCAATAAGTTCAACTTTTACTAACTTAACAACGTTTTGCCAACTTGAACATGAAGCTATTAATAATAAGTCATAAGTTGATGTAATATACACAGATATAGAAAAAGCCTTTGACAGAGTAAGACATTGTGTAATTCTAGATTTTCTAAAAAATCTAGATGTTCCGCCATATCTCATACTATTGATTCAATGATATTTGAGGTTGAGGCTTAAATATGTCGAGGTTAGAGGGTGTAGATCTGTTGTATACAGAAGTACTTCGGGAGTTCCCCAGGGATCTAATCTTCTTCTCTCCTCTTCTTGGCTGCCATAAATGGGATAGTTTCTAATCTTAGGCACGCCAAGGGTGTAGTTTTTGCAGATGATTTCAAATGCTATTATTTGATTAAATCAACTGAAGACTGTGAGACCCTTCAGAATGATTTTTGTAACCTGGTGTGAGGTACATTCTTTTAATTTAAATCACTGTGAATAAGAACCTATTTCAATATGACTACACTTATAACAACAACAAAACAAAGAGGGTTGAGGAACAAAAGGATTTGGATGTGACTTTTGATAAAAGTCTTTCCTTTGCCAGTCAGATTCTAGCTAAAATTGAGAGTGCTCAAAGGATGGCAGGTTTTGTCGCAAGAAATACAAAAAACTTTGACATGAATTGTCTCTGCATCTTTTTGACAGTTTTGGTAGTGCCAATATTGGAATGTGTATCAGTCATCTGGTCTCCTCAGTACGACATTTGGATTTGTGCGATCGAAAGAGTGCAAAGAAAATTCTTGAAGTGTCTTTATTTCAGAAAATATGGTGTTGCAATAATAACTATTTGTTTTTGTGTGTGTTGTGGTGTTTTTCATAGATTACTTGAAAAAAGAAGGGAAAAAGTACTTCTCTGCACTATGTGCATTATTGAATAATTCAAGATTCACTTATTAAAATTTTTGGAAACTTTGCACGAGGGTTTGCCAGATTGGTCTCTTCAAAAAGTTATCTTACATTTTTTCTGTAAAATATACAGGGAAGCCAATAATTGACCCCCTTAAAATTTACATGGGATTTTCTATGTTACGCTCGGCGACGCACCACCCGGTATATAAAATTAGTTGGATCTTTTACTAGTACTGCTCTGAAATTGACATTAATGTGATAAATTTAAAACAATTAAAAAAAAAATTGACCAGAAATTGTGTAGCATCAACTAAATATCTTGTAAAATGGCACATTAGTGACCTATGTTAAATAATAATGTATTTACTGCTACCTATAGACTATAGACCTAAGTTTATATTTTTTACTGTATTATTGTATATAGCTCGTTCTTGTATGTTTCCTATTATTTACATAGATGTTTGTAATTGGCATTAGCTGTTGATATCTTTATGAATAAATAAATAAATAAATTTCAATACTTTAAAATACCTATATTATAATTTCATTAGAAAGCGGAGAACTAGGAGAGAACGCCCCGCCGCCAGATATCATCGTAAAAGAGTGGGTTTACAGTAGGTCGAACCCCTACCAGAAACCAGAGTGTGTAAAGGCAGAGCCTCTTCCGTGGGCCGTGCCGACCCTTCAGAGACTTTGGTTCGGTCCCGCTGTGGACGACAAACGCAGGCGTATGCGGGCATTTTTGTCCTGTCTCAACTCTGATACTCCTTTGATCCTTAATACTGCGTATGTGCCCCAGCATATGCTTATTATGGCTTGCGTATTAAGGTAAGTTAAAACAGCTTTTTGAAAAAATTAAAAACAGTTTTTACATTATGTAAATTTTAGCATATCAAAATAAATATTAAATTAACTAATACATTTTTACAGAAAAATAACATGTCTGAACCTAGGATGTCAATTTAAAAATTAACCCCGCTTAATGTTTTAGCCTACATGGAAGATTACAAAAACAAAACAAAAAACTCAATTTGTTAGGGGAGCATTTTATGCCCTTGTTTTTAGTAAAATTATTTTAACCTTCTAGGAGTGGTTAGAGCAGCCTATTAAATTTTGAATGGGAGATTTCATGATACCTTGTTAGAAAGTTTTTTTTAATAATAATTATTAAATGTATTATTAAATTCATTAAAGCTAATAAAATAACGACCATAGTAAATTCCTATCAAAGAAAATTCTTGTTGGTGGTATTTTAGGAGCACTTAATGAAAGCTTAATGTGAGGAATATGGAAATAAAATGGAATTATACCCAAAGTAAGGGCGGTACAAAACTATACAACAAAAATATAACAGAAACAATACAAACTTACAATAATATAAAAATAAAATAGATGCGCATGTGAAGTAACAAAATAATTTACCCCTATTTAGAATTATTAATTTTAACTAGGGTTATTTTGGGAGAGATGAACCACCTTTTTAATTTTTGCTGTAAAAAATCTAAAGATTTTTTTTTGAGGAAAAACTTTTATTACTAAAAACCTTATCTGAGGCACTGAATCTGTAAGATATATTGACGGAACCCCTTAATTTGTGTAAGTAATTTTAATACCTGTTGTAGCTTAACAATTTGAATCTATATCCTATGTTTCCTTGGTTCTTTTATAGTATCCCTGATGATGGACATGTTATATGTCTGGAACTTGTCGGATTAAAATTCAGTGGAGGATGACTGAAGCATCTTTAATTACCCATTTATCTTTTTTTATTTTTTTACTTCAAATAAATTGGGGTATTTGCAGTTGTCCAGATCTGTTTTTTTTTTTGATAATTTGTTTCAGTTGTTCAAGTTATCGCCACTTTAAGATCTGAAAAACAGGCTCCATTACTATTTATCTACCAAAAAACGAACATTTAGTTTAAAGTATTTTGATAGCTTTCTATGTTTTAAATTGATTCATATTAATGTATCACACAGAAAATCAAAATCCAGTTAAAATATTCAGATAATCTTAAAATAGCATTTCAAAATTATAGAATTTTTGGCCTAATATATCTCTAATTTAATATAATATTGGTAATGCAATTGTATTTTGACATTCGTTCCTTTTAAGGTACATTATGTCTCAAGATAAACCCATAATGCGAAGAAATGAACTTGACTCTTTCCTATGCCAAGCCTTCAACCCGAATTTAATGAACGTACAACATTTACAAGAACTGACTGTAAGTAATTAAAATTTCCAATGTAAATTAATTAACATTTAAAAATACTGTTTTTCTCTGCCTTAGCCAAATATAGTATCAAGCAGAGGCGTCCAGTTGGCCGCTCTATTCATGCAGGGAGTTGAGATGGCAATTTTAGCTAACGACGCGTGCGGAGCGCCCCTGCCTTGGCTGATGTGCTGTCCCTGGCTGTACTTCGATGGAAAACTTTTCCACTACACCTTATCCAGATCTCAACATGCCAAAAACATCCTGGAAGTTTGTGACAATTACATCGAGCGTGTAGTTAAGGTTGAAAGAATGCGAAAGGCTATTTTGGAGGGATTGGATATTAAGTTTGCGAAAATTCAGCCGCCGCAGTTTCAACCAGGTAAGTTTGCAATTAATGTTGTTAATACATTTTTGATAGTAATAATAATAATAAGCGCTTTAAAACATAATGTTTTTATTAAAGAATTTGCATAGAAACAGGTAGCTCTATACAAATCTTAAATCAGTTATAACTAACAACTATAATAATAATGTTTGTCCAAAAATTATTGAAGAAATATAAAAGAAAATAATAATCTAAATAAGAGAAAGATAAAAAATTATTTATAAATACACCAGAATTGAGTATTAGAAGACCGATAATACCATTGAATCAGAGCAAAATTTGATTTTATTACTTATGCAAAATATTTCAAAAGGAGCCCTGAACATTAGATTCAGTGTGGTTCACGTTCATCAGTTTGCTGTCAAACAAAACAGCAAGGACTGTAAAAGTTGTTAGTCTTTAAGAATAGATAAGTTTGTATACTTTATAAGATAGGATTTTCAATTTTCATATGATTAAATAAAAAAAAATTAATATTTGTGAGTGCAATAACCGAAAAATAAGTTCAAAAAACAGAGTAAAATTTGTGAATGCATAATAACATTGTTAAAATAAATGTTTTTAGGCCAGACGTAGGCAAAGTTTTCTTAAGATTAAACCAGATGACAAATACGATACGTTTCTTTTATTTTTTGTCTTTTCTGTGATGCATGTGCTCGTTTTAAGGGAGTCTCTAGCATTCTTAGACTCCCTTTAATGAAGTTCCTTATGAAGCTTGAGCGTTCGCATCGTACTTGAAGGATAGGTATCAAAGTGTTTCCTCAGGTGGTTCCTCCTCAAAACAGCAGCCTGTTTCACATGGTGTCCCACAGGGATCAGTGTTGGGTCCCATTTTGTTTCCGATATATATAAATAATATGGCAAACCTTGATATACAAGGTATATTTATTCAATTTGCAGATGATGCAGCGGTACTTTGGCATGATGTTAGTGTTGAAAACCTAAATAATACAGTAAATAGGGATTTAGCCAAAATTAAAAAAATGGTGTGACTGCAACAAGCTAACTTTAAATGTTGTTAAAACAAATGTCATGAACTTTAAATGCAGTTTGAGCAGAGTTTGCCTTGGAAACATTGATTTAAATAATTTAAATGAGAATAAGCTCTTGGGAATAATTCTTGACAACAAATTGAAGTTTGAAAGTCATATCAGATTATTGTGCAACATGTTGGCGTCTAATTGGTCTGCCCTTAAAATCATAACAAGAGAAGTAGAGTTTGGTATGGCCAGGAATGCCTATTTTGCACTGATTGAGTCACATCTGAGGTATGGTTTGTGCTTTTGGGGTTCGTGTACCAATCAATTATTTATTAGTGTTTTTATCATGCAAAAGAGGGCTATCAGATAGATATATTTGCAAAGTAGGTATAAGAGATTCATGTAGAGAACTTTTTATTACTCACAAAATCTTTATACGTTACTTTCTTTCTATTTATACTGGAAACGGTGTGCTTAATTCACAAAAAGTGCAGATATCTCAATGTTGGAGATAGGCACCATTATAGCAGCTAATGATGCGATTTTGCCTGTACCCTCAAACTCATTAATAAAAAGGTCATTTATATTTGATGGTGAAAAAATGTTTAATCATCTTCCAGCGGATATTAAGGAAGTGCAAAGTAATAGAGTCTTTAGGAAAAGGGTTAAAAAATTGTCGGTTGCAAGAGGCTACTATGAAGCAAATGACTTCTTTTTAGATGGATTTTAACAAATGACATATATTTTATATTTTTTGACGAATATTTGTCTGTGTCCTGTCAGAAATGTGTATGTAGTACTTAAGTTTTGCTGTAAGAGATTTTCTTTTTTGAGCATTATTTTAGTTGCTATTTTATACTTATGTATGATTTGTGTATTGTATATGTGTTTTTTTTTTTGTATGGTAATGCCATTCTTCCCATACAGCTTTGTCGACAAGATTATCTCTTATGACAAAAAAGCATATTTTGATTTTGATTTGATTGAACTTCAAGTTGCATCCTTACTACTTCATTGGCTGCTTTTATTTTTATATTAAATAAATCGAAATTTTTTATGGAGTCGGTTATCACGTGATGAAAGTGTAAATTATACTGAGCATATCTCTTTTATTATATTTAAGTTTCTTTTACAATTTTTAGAATTTTCTACACGGTTCTTTGGTTTAAATATATTAGATACTTGCAAATGTGTGTTAGGTGTTGTCGCATCCTTCGCTACATTAATACCGAAAAATTTCTCGATTAGAATGACACACTTTACCCGTTTAAGTCACCCATCAAAAATCCAACATCAAATAAGATTTTCCAAAAAAGTTCAAGATACGACACTACATGAAATATGACTACAGTGTTTTAAGTAATCCAAAAATTTATCAGTATTCGGAATCTTCTATCTAAAATAAGAAATTTGGTATTGGTCGAGATGTATTTTTTTATCAAAATTATTCGATTTGGCTTATACATCGCGTATATCTTATACTATATTTATTTATTTTCTATCACTATATTATAAGTCTTGGATCGAGTATACCAATTTACAGTATTGGACAAAATTAGAGCAACTTTTTAAATCATTAAGTTTAAGTAAGCATGTTATGTTTTATATATCCTAAATTAAGTGGTTAATAAAGTTTAATAGAAACACAGGTAAAAACAGGGTGTTTCAGAACTATGGGATCAAACTTCTGGGGGTTGTTCAGTGCAACAGAAGAGTTCATTTGAGTATAGGAACCCATGTCCGGAAATGCGTCACTACGCCATTACGGCCCTAAGACGCGTTCAAATTTATAAAAAACATTAATTATCTAAATAGGATCTGCTGCATTTATTTTTACCTTTTGTACATGATACCATAACAACAATTGTTTAAAATCAACGCTTATCAATCTTAATCTGTCAATTCTCAATGTCATGTTTAAAAATGTTATAGCTTACAATTTTTAAACATTTATTGCTAATGGAAAACTTTACCAATCAAGAATTGGCGGATATGCATTTGGCATACGGAGCAACAAACTGCAATGCACGAGCAGCATTGCGGTTGTATCATGACGTTATCCCGACCGACAACATCCTGGATACAAAAAGTTTATTGGGGTTCATCGGCGGCTCGCTGAGACAGGCATGTTTAAGACCAAGATGCATGATACTGGTGTGGCTCGAACCGTAAGAACGGTCGAGTTTAAAGAAGAGGTGCTTTAGCGAGTTGCCGATGAACCATCAAATAGCATACGTGACGTCGCTAAGAATATGAATACGAGTAACGCTTCTGTCTGGCGGGTACTACACGAGCAACAACTCCATCCTTACCACTTCCAGAAAGTTCAAGGTATGACTGCAGCCGATTATCATCTTAGAGTTCAATTTTGTCGATGGCTTCTGGATCACATCATTGCACAACCAAATTTTTTACGATATGTTTTGTGGACCGATGAAGCCTCGTTCACAAGAGACGGTATTTTTAATAGTAAGAATAGCCATGTTTGAGACGAAGAAAATCCTTATGCAATTTTTCCAAGAAAACATCAGAATCGTTGGTCTGTTAACGTATGGGCAGGCATTGTTGATTATTATTTAATTGGGCCATACCTTCTACCGGAACGGTTAACAGGACCTATTTATCTGCGTTTCTTGGAGGAAGTTCTCCCAGAACGCCTTGAAACTGTTCCACTAAACGTTAGACAGCAAATGTGATAGCATGATGGAGCGCCGGCTCACTTTGCTGTACAAGTACGCGAGGATTTGGCTCAGCGGTTTGGGCACCGTTGGATTGCCAGAGGTGCAGCAGTTTCTTGGCCTCCTAGGTCACCCGATTTAACGTCGCTCGATTTTTTCTTGTGGGGTCATGTAAAGTCTTTAGTCTACGAAACTCCAGTAGAATCAGAGCTAGACTTAATTAATTGGACGAATAACAGCAGCATTTGAAATCATTCAAAACGAGGATCAAATTTTTAGTGTAGTCCGCCGAAATCGTGTGGCGTTTAAATCGGTGTATTGACGTTGGAGGAAGACATTTTGAATAATTGTTGTGATGGTATCATATACAAAAGGTAAAAATAAATGCATCAGATCCTATTTAGATAATTAATATTTTTTCTAAATTTAAACGCGTCTTAGGGCCGTAGTGGCGTGGTGACATTTCCGAACATGAGTTCCTATACTCAAATGGATTCTACTGTTGCACTGAACAACCCCTAGAAGTTTGATCCCATAGTTCTGAAACACCCTGTATAATCAATAATACCCTTGAAAGTGGACTGTAACACTTTGTTTTCTAATAATTAGAATGACCAAAAAATTGAACCTTTTTTTGCCATTTTGACAGAAGAGAGCGAGCTAAATACATTGTTGTCAAACTGAATGTGTATTAGTTAAAAGTTAATAAAATAATTATATGTTCTAGGGGGCCTTAACACCTATTTATATTATTAAAATAACTAAAATAAAGATCTTATCCACTACCCATTATTCCTAATGACTTCTTCGCATCTTTTCGGCATTGCAGCTACCAGTGAGTGTTTATTACGTCTTCATCTATAGAATTCCATGCTAAACAAGCTTTTCAAACAAATGATCAGCATTATGTATTTGTGATCGACGTACATGTTTTCGCATTATTTCTATGGGATTTAGGTCTGGCGATTGCGGTGGAGTATATTTTTTGTCCTTCTCTTTAGCACGAGTCTTTAAATTTTATATTAAATATCCATTAATATAAAATTTTTGAATAAATGCGATACATCATTGGTTTAGGAACATAAGGGGCTCTTAAAATCCGTAATAAAAAATCCAGGGCCGTATTTTTAGGCTGTATAAAATTACAGTCATGCAACTCAGCTTATTTCTTTGTGTGAAACTTTCGATTTGAAGCAGCTTATAACCGAGCCTACTCGTATGACCAACAACACTAGTTCAATTATAGATCATATTTTTACAAATCATGTTGGCATTTTGAAGTCTTGCATAATAAGCTCTACATTTTCTGACCATTTTGGCGTTTTTTGTGAATTTAATGTCACGGAGTGTATTGTACAACCGCACATTGTATCTTATAGATCCTTAATAAATTGATAAAGATAAAGATATTGATAAAGATATAAACCTAAACAACTTTCAAGAAAATTTGGAGGCTGTTCCATTTCATTTAATATATGAATTCGAATCCATAGATGGATAACCATAAGATACATTTTTTAAACAATAACTTACTCAAATGGTTCGACAAGCATGCTCCTATTAAAACTATAGTTGTTCGAAAAAAAAAAAGATTCTCCGTGGCTGACAGATAATATTAAACTGTTGCAAAAATTAAGAAACTTTAAAACAACTAAACTGCCAGCTAAATGGAATTATTACAAACAGCTTAGAAACTATTCCACAACAGCGATTAGAGCGGAAATAAGGGCTTTTTATAGTGATAGATTCGAGAATTGTATATACAAGGACAGGTGGCGTGAACTAAGAAAAATATTGCCATCAAAGCAGAAGCAAATTCCTAAATCTTTTGTAAATACCAACAATTTTAATTCATATTTTATAGATAGTACAAGAATGACAAATATTGATAATTGTGATGAGTTAATTCATTTTTATGATCAGAATGCATTACCAACCTTAAATAAGTTTTCTTTTCATCCCACTGATTATAATACTATTTCTGCAATTATATTACGTATTAAGTCTAAAGCATTCGGGGTGGATAATCTTAATTCAACTATGCTGTCCTTTTATTATACTCTTTATTTTACATAATTATTGTTAACGAGTGTATTAATAAAAACTACTTTCCCAAATGCTGGAAAGAAGTCTTTGTGTTGCCATTGCCGAAAGTGCATAACCCAACAGATTTTAGTCAATTTAGGTCTATCAGAATTTTACCAACGTTTTCAAAAATTCTCGAAAGCATTCTAGACTCTCAAATTCGTAGTTTTCTTAATAATAATGATATTTTACCACCTAAGCAATCTGGATTTAGAACAAATTATAGTTGTACTTCGGCTGTATGTCGGACGTTATTGATGACGTAATTCGGGCTAGGGATGATGGTAAGATTTCTGCTCTGGTGTTGTTGGATTATACTAAAGCTTTTGATTTCGTTAGCCACTCAATTTTAAAGTCTTTGTTTCATTATATTGGTTTTTCTGATGCTGCTATTAATTTAATTGCCTCTTATTTAAATAATCGGATTCAACGTGTTAAAATAGATAACAAAATATCTGATCCTTTGGAAGTTGAAAGTGGTGTACCTCAGGGTAGTATTTTAGGACCCTTGTTTTTTATTATTTACACGTCTAAATTTTATCTTCAATTAAAGCATTGTGCCCATCATTTTTACGCAGACGACACGCAGTTATATTATTCATTTTTACCAGGAGATTTTAAAATGGCTGAGTTTAAAATTAATCAGGATTTACAAGCTATTTGTGATGTTTTGTCAAAGCATTTAGTAAAATTAAATCCTTCAAAGTCATCTATAATATTCATATGTAATCGACCTAATGTAAATAATATTTTAAATGGTATAAACATTAAATTGGGGGACGAAAGAATTCCAGTTGTTGACAAATGTAAGAGTTTGGGCCTTATAGTAGATAATAATATTCGTTTTAAACATCACGTGCCTAATGTTCTTAAAAAGGCATATCTTGCTTTAAAATTAATTTATTTGCATAGACACTATATAAGTAAAGATATTAAGAAGCTTTTATGTGATTCATTGGTCCTTTCACAATGTAATTACTGTGATTTAGTGTATGGCTGGTGTCTTGATTATGAGGATAGGGGTAGACTGCAAAAGCTCCAAAACTCTTGCATTCGACTAATATTTGGCATTCGCAGGAGAAACCGCATTTCCCATAAACTTCACGAACTTGGATGGCTTAATATGCATAATCGAAGAATTGCTCATTCTTTAACATTTTTTTATACAAATTTAATATATCGTAGTCCGCCTTATCTCTATCAAAAAATAACTTTTAGAAATGATGTACACCATTTAAATTTAAGAAGAAATACTATTCTCATTCCGAGACATAAAACAGTTATTTAAACGATAATTTTCTTACAATTTTGCTTATCACATAAATTCTTTAAATTTGAATCCTGACCGATTATCAGTTTCTTGTAATACTTTTCGTAATAGGATGATTGTACATCTAATGAATCAGCAGGGTATATAATTTAGGTATAATTTAGGTTCTTCTTTTTAAACTTTTTGAATGGTTGTTTTCTTGAGTAATTTATTACAATTTTTGGTGTTGGGATCATTTTATTTATTTATTTACTGTCTGTAATATTTTTTCTATTTTTTGTTATTTAACAAAAAATTTAATCTGTTTTTAGGGTGTTTGCAATGTGTATTGTTTTGCTTGATGTTAAACTGTCAAATTTAGAATTTAGAACTTTTATATGTAGGTTTATTAGGTATATGATTAAAGAAAAAGCTGTATTTAATCAGTTATTAGTTAAGCGTTACTATTAATAAGCGTTACTGAAATTACCATTTTTTTTAATTGGGGCCACAAGACCAGAATCTTCTATGGCAGAATTCTAAATTTGTAGGCCTTTTATTTGCGTAAATTTATTACTAGATTTTGTAAACTTGTATTTTTTTTCTTTCTATACAAATAAAAAAATATTTATTATTATTATTATTATTATTATTATTATTATTATTATTATTATTATTATTATTATTATTATTATTATTATTATTATTATTATTATTATTATTATTATTTAAAAAAACAAACTTGATGATGACAGCTTAAATACGAAATGTCGGTTTGAAAATCTGACGACACCACTTTGTAAAATAGAGAAAGTAGCAATGAGAATGAGTAATTCATTTTGTTATATCTATTCAAATAGAGTCGTAAAAAAATTTAAATGAAATCGCGAATATTCGGTTTTTTCCAAATATCTTCGGAAGTATTAGGAATTTGTGAAATTTCAAAAGAGCTTTTTAATGAGTACCAAATTGCGCAACTTTGCCTCAATTTAACCGATCTCGTATCTCTTCTAGTTTAAGAGATAAGAGATAATACCTCCAACGGTGAGGCTCGAATTTGGTATACTGTACCCTTTACAGTGTACAGTAAACAAGCAACATTCTTGCCTGGCAAACAAACATATTTTTATAAAACATTTTGTAGGGAATTTAATATAAACAATTTAAGCAAATATTTTAAAAGTTGCTTTATTGATACTGTATGTAATATATTTAAAACTAAAGTTTTTTTCTATTCAGGTTTGATTCGACCAGGTATGCCTACCGCTTATTTGCCTACGCTGCCTCTACCGTCTGCCAGAGCAGCGCCAGGTTTAAGAGGTAGACCGATTCCCTCCCGCGGAGGGCAACTTCAGGTCGCTGGGGTAGTGGTTGGCTCCTGGGGAGCCAACTATGGCTTCCAGAACAACCTTAGGCAGGCACCAGTAAGTGGACTTTTTGGAATGGCGGCTAATACAAGATTGCGGTCTTCATGCTGAATTTACTTCTTACGCCTTATTATTTGTGAAACAATACATAATTTTCTCTTGTAAACTATATAATTTGTTAAAAACTATGTCTATTAATTTCAGCAAGTAATGCCAGCCGGTATGTCATTCAGGGGCCGAGGAAGAGGTTTTGGTGGCGGCGGGAATGTGCCCGCCAGCTACGGCAGAGGGCGCAATCAGAAGGGTGGAATGCCCTCCTATCCTGTTGGAACTAAGAAAACCCAGGTCAGAGCATTTTGTTAATATTGTTTTGTTGCTTTAGTAGCCTGACTTTGCTTAAAAATATGGATTTACTTTGCTTTCCTGATCGTACTTTGCTTCTGCTCATGCGTTAAAACAAAATTTGAAATTTGACTGCCGAATTTCTGATTTTTCGGTATGGTGTGTTAATTGGCGCATAATTTTCTTATAGGGAAAAAAGCGCACTAACAAATCTAACAAGGTGAAGCAAGAGAAGGGCCTGGCTTTAACTGTCAAAACTGATAATGGGTATGTAACTGTGATTCTTTGTTTCGTGTTTATCAGATGCTTTTGTATGTGCTACTTGGTTTTGGTATAATTAATTGAAACCATAATCTCACCATCTATCTAACTCATATTTTATCCTGTTGTATGCCCATGCAGAATTTTCATGTAATTGTGGAAAACATGGCTTTACCTATCGTCAAAAAGTCGTGTGGACGAATGAAATTATTAAAGGATATTATAAAAATCCGAACAACTAAGAAAACCTACTAGATATGTTGTACCATAGTTCTTAAAAAATATTGGCGGACTTGCATTTACTAAAAGCGTCTTAAGAGCTGTCAATGTCAACAGTATTCGGTTAAAAATAATCATGGTACAGTCAATCTGGCATTTAAAATTGTAAAAGTACATGCAATCTTTGTTTTGCACCAAAGTTAGACGGCGCCAAATTTACAAAAAAAGTTAAAATTTCCAATAATTAGAAACTGAAAAAAATGTTTTAAAAAATGCAGCGTTATTTAGTAACAAAGTTTTTGACAAAATCAAATATATTACAGAAAAATAAATATAGTTTTACAATATTTGAATGTAATTCTACACCTGGATGTATAACATCTGTGTCTGTGCACTTAGAACATTGAAAGGCTAGAATTAGCATTGACATGGAACTATGGGCAGTTTGTTTGCTTGCAACATCTCTGATGTAATGATGCCAAATGCGTATGTAGAAATGGCAAAAAAACACTTCTATTCCTCTTTAATGAAGCATTTTTTTTCATAAAATATGATAAGATACTCTATAAAGAAGTCAACATTCAAAGTTAAATGAATATAGATAACGTGCCTATATTAGAGAAAAAGGCAATAACATCACAACGCCGCTCGATCGCGCTGTTGATTCCACTGACACAAGGAATCTTTACCAGTGACGTCATCAAAAAATATTTACATGATAAATATTTTATTATTAATAGATGATGCTTTAAATTATAAACAATATTACCATTTATGAACTCTTTATGCGTTTTTTTAACGTACTTCATTAGAATAAACGTACCTATATAATAAAAAGCATTTTTATGGAAATTAAATATTTTATAATTATTATAGATTTCTTACTAAGTTTTTATTATTCTACGTTTATAACGACGGTTTTTCCTTGATATGATGTTATGAAAATATCGGTATTTACTTGTGAAAAGATCGGCCTAAATCGCCTTTTTCCTATGGTGCGGCAAGTTTTTACTATCGTAACAGTTCACAAAAATATTGAAGTGACTCAACCTTTTTCCACAAAAAACGAAAGAAAAAACACAGAACTTCACAAATGCCGAATGTAAACACAAAGCCGTTTGTCAAGATGACATCAGCTTTTGCCTGCGGTGTTGCCATTTCAAATTTTTAAACAATAAATTCGTTAATAACAATAAATAACCAATAGATACATAAACTGAACAAACAACCTAACATATATACCCATATGCATATTATTCTATAGCACTGTTTAATAAGTTAATACTTACTAATGTATATATACTTGTGAAAAGATCGGCTTGAATTGCCTTTTTTCTATGGTGCAGCACAAACGGCACAAGTTTTTACCATCGTAATAGTTCGCAGTAATATTCAAAGACTTAAACTCAAACGAAGCTGTTTACTAATTCTAGTCTTTCAATATTCAAAGTCTTCATTTCTAAGCTCCTGATGCCTTTCATATTTGTACGAGAAATATTTTTGTTTCTCTCCAAGTCAAAACGCAGTTGTATGATCAATGCCCATGATCTGTCCAAGATTTCTTGTTCTTATTTTTCTTTCATTTTCTTCCACATGTAAACAAACCTGCAAGTCTTTTTCATTCATTTCTTATCATTTTCTTGCCTTTAATGATTGTTTAGTTCACTGTTTGCCTCACATTTGCAATTATTTATTACAGTGCCCTTTTGTTCAAATTTGGTAACAGTTCTATTTATTTGATGTTCATTACCAGTTAAGGTAATAAATGTTGGCCATACTTATCGAAAGGATTACCCAGTACCCATACCTACTTTCAGATTAAGCATTTTTTTTTTAATTTACAAAAATAAAAGAAAATACCATTATATTATTGTCATTACCTACTCAAATGCTTATAAATACTTGAAAATTATGTTTTAGAAAAGATTTTGTTAATTGTTTACGGTTCTTATGTTCAATGGAATTAAGTAAAAATGTAGGACCATAATACTCAAGATGCCTCTGAGTTTTTGTCTTACTGTCTCCGACGAACTACTTCTTGTTTCGTAATTTAATATAATATGTTGTCTTAATTCAGGATATTTATAAACAACACGAACTTATAAATATACCTGGACTGCTAATGCGTATGACCACGATACCCAAAAATGACCACTGCATGGTGGCCGCCATTTTTATAGTGGTTGTGTCCTTTTGATGTTGTGGTCACTCTGAAAATTTTTAGTGTTGCCAACAAAAAATATATTAAATAACGGGAATAAAGTTGACGACGCTGACGTTTGACGTGTGAGTATAGCGGATTGCCTAGTTTTTGGCGATTTGTAAACGACGCTTGGGTATATCGTCTGGAACAGGCGATGTATCTTTTTCCTTATTTAATACGTGAATAATGTATCACTATCTTTATTTGAAGGTATTTGGTTCAGTTTCTCAAAACCGAATTATTGTGAATTGTCCGTCTGTGCTGTTTATAATAGAATCATATATTGAGTTGTTGACCGAATAATATATTTTTACTATATAAACACCCTTTATAATTACAAACCCTCATAGAATCATCTATATTTTGATTCTTATAGATGGTTGTACATTGTATTAATGTGGAAACACTGTACATGGAAGGACAGTAAAACTCGTAATAGTAAAAATAGAAAGAAAATAAGTGTTTTTCACTGAATTTGTTAAGTAGCATACAATTCCGCAATATTACATACATAATTCCGCCTAAATACAAGCAAAAATTTAAATGAATATCATGATTTTCATGGTATTAGGATTTATAAGATTCAAGATTATCAGAATGATAAAACAAATATTTTAAAGTGCATGCATCTATCCAAGTTGATTGAAACTTTGTCTCATAGGTGAGGATTACTTTCTTTCATAAATTTTAACGAAATTCTTAAAGAACTACCAGAAAAATCACAGATCTGACGCAACTATCTTAAATTCTTACCTATATGTAACTTTCTATTTTGTATTTTTGTAAACATAACCTCTCAAAAACTTTAATTGTTTTGTTTCCCTACAGTTGTTACAACTAATATTTGTCAGAGTGGCCAACATCGAAAGAACACAATCACGTAAAATGGCGGCTCCCTAGTAGTGGTCATTTACTTTTCATTGAATTGGCAGTCTAGGTATATTTATAAGTTCGTGATAAACAATCAGTAGCGCAGATTTTACATATAATTGCTGTAAATTCAATACCTGAGCTTCTTGAAACAAAAGACCGATCGATTGTCTGGCCGTTTTGTTGTAAATTATTTTAAGGAGATATCTTTGTGTAATATTGAGAATATTTAGTTTATATGCTCATCCCCATATAACTCATAACAGATAACATAACCATAGCTCATAACAGGCTCTGCAAGAGAAATATACAGCAGTTTCAGAACATTAATAGGCATGCAATATCTAATCTGGTAGAATGTGTAGACCAGTTTATGGGGTTTAACATTTGTGCTTTATACATGCTTATCCCATTTAATATTCTGATCAATCGTAACACCCAAATATTTTATATATTTAACTTTTTTTATAACTTCAGTATACTGACCCGGTGTCTCTCTGTTTAAATATGCCTTCTAACTTTGTCCCTGTTGGTTATACATACAGCTTCACTCCTGAGTAAATTGTAGAGAATTTAATCGTCTTCATATTTTGTTCATACATTTTTTTTTGTACGATTTAGAGTTTAGCCTGAAAAATTAAAAAACCGGCAAGGGGAAAGGATACATATTTTCGTTGCTAAGCTTTTCTGACAGACCAATATAATTTCCAAGAAAAATTCTGCCAATGATTATTTTTCATTTACTACTTCTACGTAAATGGGCGAAAATGCTTTGGGAATTAAAAAAATTAATCATTTCGAAATTGTGGTATAAAGGTGCATCTTTATTGTAAAATCGTAATAACTCATCGACGAGAAAAAGTCTTTTAATTTGGTTAGTGATAATTTGGAATTAACTTGGCCGAATCGAGCAAAATCTCAAATCTTAAATGAAATTACAATTTTTTCTTAGTGAAAAGAAAAAAAAATATTCCATTAACTCATGGTAATACATAGTTTATACCACTTAACTAACTACGACGAATACACAAAGCACGAATAGTATACTAATTTTAAAATTTGTTGCATCATTTACTGATTAAAACCCGCGTAAGCAAAAATTGACGCTTATTTGCGTGTTCACGTGTACAAGTTCGGATTGAAAATCTTTTATGTCGTTTTCGGCTTGAATATTTTAATTTTATATTAAGGATGTTATTTTATATAGGATTACGCAAAAGTCCTGCATGAAATTCATATTTCTTTAACTGTTTTATTTTTAGCAAAACGGTGAAAGACTATTAAAGTTTAGCGACCGTTTGAGTCTCTTTCGGATAACCTTAATATTCCTAAGTTCCTCCGCCGCCCCCTAGCGACGTTTATCGTTTTTTTTCAAAAACATTCTTAAAATGTTAAAAACTACGATCGACCTTTTTGCTATAAAATTTCAAATTGGGGCAGCAGAGAAGGGGAAAGTATTTACAATTTGAATAACTTACCCTCGTTTAAGAAAAGTTTTGGTAGTTAAAAGGTAGGAAATACTCGTTACTCAAATTAAATTTCGTGTTCCTCGATCGGGGAAGTGTTTTAAAACCATCACTTGCTTTTCCCTTTTTTTCTGCAAATTTGAATGGAATTATGTAATTATTATGTGATAATCAAAAAGTACAATAAATTTGCCTCCTTCTATCTGAGGCCCGGCTCAAATTTTACATTTTATAGCAAAAAATTTATAAGATTTAGTGTTATAGTGAAAATATCGACTCATTATTTTGTCGTCACTTTACGCCATAGCAGTTACGCCCTCTAGAGCCAGAGTCGGGTACTTAAAAATCGTTCACAGCTATTTTTTGTCTACTGTAATAAACAATTTTTCCCCAATGGTAGCTTGTCAGCCTTAATCAAACAATCAGTATATGGACAAATTTTCCAATTTGTTTCTGAAATGGTCCAAAGTTAACGGGAAGACGACGGACTCTACTGTATATGGTATAACGTTGTATATTAACGAGGTTGATCCAGTATCAGAAGTTATCAGAAACTGATTTATCAGTATTAAGACCAGTACACTAAACTTGACATTTGAAAAAATCCAAATGACCATTGCTTTTTTTTTCTTGTTAGTGTTCTATAAGGCAAGCTTAAGATTGGTTTCAAGAGCATTTATCTCCGAAATGTGCTTTCAATCATATTGAACATAGTGACGTTGGGGAAAGGCGGGGAAAACCCAAAATTTTAAAAAATCTTCAGTGAAATGCATTAAAATAAATTGCCTTAAGTGTTTTATAAATATAAAAAATCTCTTTATTGAAAAGTTCTCTTTATTTAGAAGCTATTAAAACTAATAACATTTAAAGCAAAAAATGCATTTATCCTGGCCAAAATGGGGTCGCACAATAAACATTTAGAAGATTATTAACAAAATTCACAAATAAAGACTTTCCCATAAATAGATTCCCGCACCGGAGTTATGTGAAGCGGAATAAAAGTCTTCGTAGTACAAACTTTCAGCATCACTAACGTCTCTGTTATACTCCAATTTCGCTTCTTTGGTTGTTTTTTTTTGTTCACCTTTTCACTTTTTTTTCTTCATCTATTGCTATTTTTCTTTTAGCAATTTTTCCTTTTGCCGTGAATTTTGTTTTTGTCTCTTGTTAAGATTCTTCAGGCCCAGTTTTGTAGGGCAACTCTGTCAAAGTCGCTGTTTTTTTCTCTTTTTCGCGATACCTACCCTTTTTTTACTTGTATTTATCAGAGGAAACGGAATTATATGGGATAATTAAACCTACACTAGTGTGACTTGTTAAAGTTCCCGATTGTGGTTCGATCTCTGGTGTGGTTTCTCTGACTCTCTTGTTATCATAATTGCTGGTTTCGGGTTCTGTTTCGACTGTCTCTTCGGTGGAATTGGGTTTTATCTGCAAATCAGTTGTTGCTGATGGCAGAACGTTCACATCGGTAAAGCAGCATTAAACAAAGCTGTAATTTGATGGTACGTTACCACTCCTTCTGGGTGACTTCGAAGCCATACTTTCACTTCTCTTTCGGAGCAGCCCCTTAAGGCTTTTATAAAGGACACAGCCGATGTGTACAGTGAGGCGGAAAGCAAAGAAGTGTGACGCCGTTTTTCCTAGCATAGTTTGTAACTTCTACATTTTTTGCATGTGAGCTGTGCCCATTTAGTAATATCTCCCTGTATGTATAAATATGTCCATCTAGTAGAAGGAGAACCGGAGAACTTTGAGGTTTTTAAGAAACAAGCTCATATCTATCCACTCCTTATTGTTTAATTCAATCCATTCACCTGGAACTATTTCATCTGAGAATGCGTGCGCATACGTTTTCGCAGAAAATTAAGCATTAACGGCATATAAGCCCCTGCCGCTGAAAAACTAATTTCAGCTGTAACAATGCCACCTTTTTGCTGCTCGTAAATACCTCATCTCTTTCGGAATTCCAAATTGGACTATTGGGCTTTCTTTTGTATTTAAATACCATCTGAAAATATTAAAAAAGTAGTTTTTTACTAAAGAATAATAAAAGCTAAAGTAGGGCAAAACGGGATACAACAAGTAGGTACCCCATTTTAGCCTATGCCCAACTACACCATTTTGCCCAAGCTGTAAAATTTTAGGTTATGTGATTTACTTTACAATCCAAGTTTTTTTTCGTAATAGAAACATAAAAAAATTAGAGAGAATTCTAATAATAATGCATTAACGTACATTGAACTATTTTGAACGCTATAAATTACAACTTGACATGCCGAATAGCAACAAGCACGCGTCACAAGAGTTCTGCGTAGACTGTCGATCAAAATTCCCGCGCAGGACTTGGAGAGTCATCTAACTTAGTATATCAGATCCTATTCGTTAGATGGCGACACTTAGATTTGCCAAAAATGGCGGTATACCTTTGGCCTAAAAAAAATAATGTTTCTACAATTAGTGAGGGAGTTTGTGGTATTTTTGGTCATCAAACATTTTAATAGGTTCTGTTTTTCCAGAAAATGCCAATTACTTCTAAAAAGTTGTTAAATTTTAAAATAACTTAACTGCCTGTTGCAAAAATATTAAACGAAATTTGCAAATACATTCTGCTATCAATTCTATTCTGGAAAAAAAATTAGAAAATGAAACACCTATATTTTTTTAAAATTAAATGCACCGCAGTTGAGTAATTAAAAGTTACAAAAAAAAGACTAAACGATATTATTTTGGAAACGTTGGCGTCCTCTTACTTTTGTTTCCGTTGCGCGTGGTAGAAAGGTAAACCTAGGACAATTTAATTATATTAATTTTTTGTTTCATAAATGTTTCTGTACGACTCGCGGTTTATCCATAAAATTAAATTCAGTTTTCTTTAAGGGACGGCAATACAGATTTTCGTTTTTAAGCTTTGGTCATAGACCACTAATGACTAACAAAAACAACGGCTGCGTGTTTCAATAATTGCAGACCTTTTTAGATGCCAAAATGACTGTAGAGTAAAAAAACTTCAAAAAGGTACATACATAAAAACTAATTACATTAAAAATTACATGTTAACACTCTGCATGGGTATAAATCCGTCATCCATAGAACCTGGTAAAGCCTTTATATTTACAATTAATTCTCCACAGAGACGTGCAAGTGAATGATGTCATCGTGGAAACTAACGGCGCATCTAGCAGCCCAACTGAAAAGCCAGAGGAGTGCGCCAATCTGAAAACTAACCATAAGGGGCAGGGGGACGCTCCCAGCCCCGTACAAGCTTAAACAATTCTGAACTAAGGGACTGTCAGGCGGTCCCTTAAGTGTTTCTGGGGGGATTTTAGGAGATTAAATAGTTATTAGGCTTACACATTCTTTTTTTGTGATGAATAGGATGTATAGCTAGTTGCTTTACAACCTTCTAAAATTCCCCTATCTATCCTGAAGTTTCGATGATGAAAGGATCCGTAGTGACATATAGTGAAACTTTTAACAAGTGATATTTTTGCGGTTCGTGTCGTACTTTTCGAATCTGAAGGCTTCTTTAAAAATTGCGGCCACTAGGGAACAATTATTATTTTTTATTTTTTGGTCATGTACCGAAGTGTATTTTAAGTTACGTTCGCAGTATTTAAGAAGGCTCAGTTTAAAAAAACATGCGACCGTTAAAATTATGAGTGGGTCGGCATGGGCGTCCGTCCCACCTAAACACAGAGAGACAGTGATTCCTAAGACCGGAGAGTTGAATTGAACGTTGCGCCGATATGTCTTAAATACAGATACACTGTTCAACTCACTTCGCCCGTCCGATTTAGATATATACAGGGTCGAATATAAATAAGTGTCGACGCTGCTGCTGTGTTCAGAATTGGTCACGACTGATTGATTGTTTTCGAGAGCATATTGTATATTTTTATATGTTTGTTACAACTGTTATAATTATATTATGACTGAGACGGCGCCGCTGTCGGATATGCGCGGGCGCGCTCAACTGTGATCATATTTATGGTATTTATATTATTAGATCTGTTGATTTGGCAACCGTGGCCTCGCCTTATTGGTCGTCACGGTTGGGTTAGGATTGGATTAAGGATGGTTCACGTGGTAAGGTATAAAAGTTATAACATTTCGCGTATTATCCCGGAAAAATAATGGTTGCAGAAACGGGACTTATAGAGCTGAGCAGAATTATTAACAAAAAAAAATTGATTTAAAGAGAGAAAGCTTTTAGCAAAATGTTATAACGATTTCGTGTTTACTTATTTAGTTCGGTATTACGCCACTATATTTAACTGAGTAAAAATTAATATTGCCCAAATATAGTTGCATAATATACCTCCTCTAAGTCCTATGAAATTGTAACTTGCAAGAAATCAATAATTTGAATCTTCCTTGTATGTTGAAAGTCTTGTACTTCAGAAAAAAAATTATAACAAATTGTAATTACGTCGTAACTCTGAATACATTTGGAAATTAAGGCCAGAATATTCAGGAAGATTTGTTTGGATTGCAGGAACTTACGCGTCACCCTTCACCCAGTAAACAACACGTGATTGTTTTTTGTCTGTTCTTTTCGCAAACTCCTAAAGCATCGTATTTAATTATTTTGCGAATGTGTCGTATGCAGATAAATAAAAAAAATTAATACCGAAACTCTATATAAGTGGTTAACAGATGCACTACTATTCAAGGGTACGTTATTGTATGCCTCTCCTTCTTAATTTAGACAGCGGAAAGAACGAGAAAAGTTTATTGATATGGTCATAGCAGGTAGACTATCATAACTATCGTGAGGAAACAACTCGGGAGACACGAAGTTAAAAGAGAGAAATAATTTATCTGTCAGCGTTATACGTAGTTTCATTTCCCTTAAAACTGCTTCCTTAGAGGATGCACCATTGGAGAAGTAGATTACCCTGTTTCAGATAACCGATCCGACTTTTCTCATTTCTGACCGTCTATCAGTCATTTAGTAGATAGATAAGATGAAAAAAGAAAGCAAGCAACCCGATAAAAGCATACATAGATCATGCAACATCTAAAATTTATAAGGGAAATATTAACACAATTACAACAGACAACCTAAAATACCTATTTTAATGTTAGGACTGTATGCGGGGCTTCGGGTTTTAAAAAAAGACGCTCCTATAGATCTATCATCTTGAGAGGAAAATACAGAACGTAGCATATTCATAGCCGCTTAGACCATCACCGAGGGAACTTGAAGGTTATTGTATACTTGTATGCTAATATCCTTTAATTTTATTTAGAACCTCTGCATCTCCTTGACAATGAAGTTATTTAGAGGGAAAACCAAATCAACTGCATAAGTTCTGTAAAGAGTGTCTTGAGTATCATGAAAGTTATAAAAAAGCAACTACTTGCTACCTAGTAGAAAAGCACTTTGATATAACTCAACAGCTTTAGATACTAAGAAAATGGTCGAGATATAAAATTGGCCATTGATCATCGCAAACCTGTATTTAACGTTGCCAACTACTTAAAATGTTTTTGTGAAGATAAAAAAGTTGGTTGCTTCTGTATATTTCAAAGTTACTAACATACTCTAATTTAAAATAGGCAAAAACGTTAATTCTGAAATTGAAGGATTTTCAAAAGCTATCTTTTTAACAACTGACTGCTAGTGACACATTTTTAACTCCAATTATAACTCATTTAACCCGACTCATTATAAACTTGAGTGATATAGTCCTTTGTAACTATATATTGAATATTGTCAGGTCTTAGGCGACGTAAGAAATAAAATGTGCTAAAGACTTATTAGAGCGCAATATGTAAAATTAGCAATTCTATAAACTGGAGCGCTGGAGTCCGGAGAGAAGTAAGCACAAGGTAATTATTTCAATTTTATGACTCACTCGAAAGTCATTCTAAGAGGGAAAAAGGTGCATAACGTCCTTAATTTAAGTATCATAATACATATAAAACATTAAGTAGATATGTATAGTATGTACTAATGAACAGGGGAGTCACTTCTTGCTACGTAGGAGGAAAGTAAGATGAAGTAGGAATGGAAGAAAGCAATCGTTTCGATAAAAAGTATAAGGAAGTCTAAGAAGCCTGTTTCCTCCCTGGCCAAATGGTCAAAATAAAAATGTCCTTAAGGAAGGAGTGATTTTTGTTAATTAATATTTTAAAAAGCATTTCTTTGTTGACAGAAAATTTTAGGATTACTCTGCTGTTGATCTGGCGAAAAGTTATTGTGGGTTGGCTCTACGATTTTACAATTATACAATTTTGGAGGTGTACAATTTTTATCCTTGTTAAAGGCTTTGCAATTTCAGAGATAATATTGCTTGATTTGTCATGCGTGAAAATATAATTCTGGAACTATAATCTTTGAAAATCTGCCAAAATTTCAATTACTGATTTTCAGTAACTGAAATTTTGGCACGTTATAACAAATTCTTTATAATTTTGAGTAATTTTTCAACAATCTTCTGTCTTAACCACATTGTCAAATTTTTGGCCATAGTAGGCTTTATAAAAAGTAGGATTTTTTTTATATATTTATGAATTCTATAGAGGCTTGAAGTCTAATAATAAATAAAAAACCAAACAACTTTAATAATTTCAAATTCATTGGTCACTTGGACAAATCAAAACTCCTTTTGATAGATATAATGAAACCTTTGATCAACTGAATATTTTAAACTAGAAAAGATTAAAGACGTGTTCCATAAAGAGTCATTTACGACTTTCCTTCTATCAAAAATCAGGTTACGATTTCAGACTTTGACAGGACTATTACTAGAATTGACTTGATTTTTACTTCGGTTTTAACAATCGTTGTGTTCACAGCCGCTTGGTTAGCTCTCTTTTAGCGAGAAAAGGCGTGGAAACGTCTACTGTGAAAATCGAATTCCATTAGTCGGAAAAGTCGTTGCTGTATCCGGAACTAGGCGCTGTGAGCGAAGATGCCTATTAATCCTGAGTCTCCGAGTGGGGAATCATTTGTGGCAGCCATATTTAATTAGTGAAGTTTCTCCGAAATCTTGAGACTTTGGAGCTGAAAGAGACCGGTTATTCGTAAAACCGATAGCAGTCCAGAGACGTAACTTCAGTACGACTGTGCCCCGAAACAGAAGAGCCTCACCCCGCCCTACATAGCGAGGTTGTGAGGACACATATTATAAAGAAATAAAAAATCTTCTGGAAAGATATCTACATGGCGATTTGGAAAGGAGCAGACAAAGAAAAGGGGTTCTAAAATAAAAGAAGTAATTGGATAAATAGCCATAGTTGCTGATTTTAAAATTGCTGTATGTGGATTCCTGGATTCAGTATCCAGAACCCAGAGGAGCACAAAAATATAAGAACGCGTCTAATTAAGGTTTAAAGTTTCTATGTAATTACTTTTTAAAGTGTTGAACAAAAACGTAATACTTTCATAATTTTAAAAAAAGAACTAAACAATCGATTCATTTTTTGTAATGATTCCTGCCAGCTCTAAGTACCTGTTATAAACCCGTTAGTTTTTTAGATGCAAAATGCCAAAAATACGTTGCTTACAGCTCAAAAGTCGAGTGAAGCACTTGGATATTGCATTCGGCGCAAACAAACCTCGCGTCGAACTAAAACCTAACACTTAAATTCAACACATTCGACATATAAATTGCATACTTCGTTATTAAGTATAATTGCCCAATTTAACGGTAAAAATAAATAAATTTTAAAGTCACTTTTACGTGAACATTTAAAATAAACTAAAACGCTTGTGGCTTTAAACTAAAAACTATCAACAATACACCCACTGAAAGATTTTTTAAATAAAAAAGTACTTGTTTAGTGCTGTTGCTCATACGAGACAATATAGCCAATCTTGCGTTTAAAATGACGCATTATTTAAGACAAAACGAAACGAATCCAAGTTGATTCTTTAATACCCAAAAAAAAGTATTTAAATAATTTTCCCCTCCCCCCAAAAAAAAACTTAAAATATAATCACATTAAACAAAAAAAGTTTTATGTATTAGCTGTTTTTCATAACAGAAACACTGCGGCTCAAAAATTAAGTTGAGACCGATTTAGCTCACCAATTACGTAGTTTAGCAGTCTTTTGATAGACGAGGATCTTAGTAAATGTTCGTAATGCTTCTAACGGTATTTATATAATCAAGTTTTGCTTATCTGTATTCAATTATCTGTTTTTTTATTGTAATAATTATAGCATTCGCATATATAATCATTTCTTCTTTTTATTAAGTTACAATCTGGTGTAAGTTTTTCTAACATAACAGCTTCTTAAAAACTGGAACAACTTTTTTATTGAAAAAATAATTAAATGATACTTACACCACTTTCATGTCTATACAAAACCCTTTAGTCATTTCAGAATCATTTAATTACTACTAAATTCTTTCCGGAAAACATATGTATGTTATTGGTTACAAATGACTAAAGGTATAATCATAATAATTATTTAGATAAAAATTATATAAAATATATTTTGCTTTTTGTTTATTCTGTTATGTATGATTGCTTTTAATTTGTTAGTTTTTAAGCGCATGTTTTTGCCTTGGAGGGCGTTTTTTTTCAATTTATCTCCAATCACTATAATATAATAATAATTAAAAATATTCACTAAATATAAATTTAAATGACCCTCTGTCGCATTATAACGTTATACCGCACGCGGTAAAAATAGTATTCTTATCTATGCTTAAAATAACTACTATTTAGATTATTTTGGAAATGTGTAGAATTATTATTTTTGGTTTTCTGAATTTTTTATGAAAGATGATTCTTCAATATAAAAAAAGTATGTAACTTAAAATGTATTTCCCGTAAAGTAATATTAACTATGTATATTGGCTCTGTGGGTGAAAGGGCATCCCCATATTAATTGTTAGAAATAGTTCGAGTTTTTTCGTGATTTTGGAAAACTGAGAGAAATAAAAATGCAGTTTATTCTCTAAATATAACAAATAATATCATTTTGCTTGTAACGTTCGTCGCTGCAGTTATTTTCTCACAGTAGCCTCTGAAATCACCGGTATTATGCCGTTTATCACTTTTCTTATATTGTAAAACATATTTTAAAATAAAAACATAACCATTCAACTGTTCGACGATGTGATTTTTCGAAAATGGGCAATGATTTTAAAACGTTTTTCAATATAAATGTAACTCAGGTTGATGTTCTTAAGTGGTGCAGTTGAAGGAGTTTGTTTGATAATATCTAATATACTATTGAACCATTTACGTTTGTGTTTTATTTTTAAATATTCCTTTTTTCCGTTCTAATCGTATAGTAAAAACTGAGGTTTAAACTCAAATTTTTTTTTCGATATTCGAAGCAAACCTATAATGATTTGGAAAATAAGCGTTAATTAAAAAAAAAAGCGAAATTAATGACTTGATTAATTGATTGACTGCCTATTATACGTAAACTACAATTTGTTTTTCAACGATTACATTTTTTCAGTAAGAAAAATATAATGAATGGCTTTATTTAGAGAAATAAATAATAAGATATATTTCGCTTTATCTATACGTTTTGTATGAAAGTTTTAGTATAAAGTGTAATTTTATATGAGAGAGATAATTGGACTCCTCATTAATTATTTGATTTTCGTTGCGGCGGTGATAAGAGAAGTTCTAATTAATTATGGACGAAATTTTCAATGCAGCCACTATTGGAGATTCAGGTTTTAACCAAGATGTAGAAGATGCCTTTGGGATTTATTTCAGAACAAGCCCCTAAAAAATCGAGTTGATTTGTATAGGAAATGTAGCCTAGACCAAATTACGAATACAAGATTTGATTCGGCAATCAAACAGCTGATTCAAAAACGCAGCTTACTCGGTTATAATCGCTGCTGTTCGCAAGAAATCGCAGATAGGCACAAACTTATAATACATGATATATTTATAAAGGGCCTTTTACACGATCAGTTCAGTTCTCATTTCAGTTTCAGTGGCACTGTCCGTTTTTCCTATGTGCAAAAAGTAATAACTGATAGAAAAACTGAAACCGAGACTGACAAATGACGGGAGCGGTAGACCTATTTTGTTTCATTTCAGTTCTTAGAATTCCTATGTGTAAAGAAAACGCTTCATGCTTGTAATCACGTAGTCAGTTCTTGTATAAAAAAGATCATGATTTTATTGTGGAATTTATTGAAATTTATAAAGCGTCTCCATGTTTATGGAGGAAGAAAGACCCTATCATAATGTAAATATTAGGGAGGCTGCTTACAGCCTCCTATTGGAAAAATTTAAAGAATATAACGAAGCAGCAACAAAGGCGATGGTAAAATCTAAAATGAATAGGCTGCGCTGAACTTTTAACAAGGAAATTAAATGAGTCAAGGGCAGTGAGAGGAGTGGAGCAGGAACTGAAGATATATACTCACCCTCACTATGGTATTATGATCTTCTTTCATTCCTTAGCGACCAATAGCTCACAAGCAATCAAGACGTCATATATTTTCCTTTTTTATTTTACAAAGCTATTTTGCTCCTAAATTGTTTAAGTTAACCAAAAAATTATCCAAAATATGTTTTCTGCACTGAAACATCTTGCCATTCAACTCGTCCTTCATTTACAAAGTATTCTACGAACCTATTTCGACAGTACTTAGCATCATTACTAACATTGCCGCTATTGATGTAATTTTGGAGATCTACTAGCCCGTGCACTTCACATATCTTTGAATTCGTGTCATTTAAATCGGGTATGATGTACGAGTCTTGGGACTGCCTCTTCAAGAAATTGTAGAGATAACAACACGTCAGGACCAAGGTATTTACATTTTTAGTGTCTCTCAAATTTATGGCAGAATGGAAAATTCGAAATCTATTTGACAAAATGCCAAAGGCATTTTCGACGATTCTTCTTGCTCTTGATAATCTGTAGTTGAAGATCATTTTTACTTTTTTACTAAATGGCTTCAAAAAGTTTCGCCTTAATGCAAAGGCCTCGTCTGCCACAAATACATACGGAAGCGCGGAGGTGCTACCTTTTGGATTTTCATCGGGAGGTAAATACAGACGGTTGTTACTTAATCTTTCGTAAAACTTGTACTGGAAATTACGCCACCATCTGAAATGCTTCCATAGGCTCCCACATCACACATTATAAATGCGTAATTGGAGTTCACAACAGCCATGAGGACAATGCTATGAAATTTCTTGTAGTTTCAGTATAGTGATCCACTTCCTGTTGGCGGAATTATACGTACATGCTTTCCGTCGACAGCTCCTACACAACTTGGGAACTGCCATCTTTCACGAAAACTTTCCGCAACTTTTCTCCATTCAAATTCATTCCTTGGAAGCTACAATAAAAAATAGTCAAGTAGTAGTTATAAAATAAATATTATGAAAGTTTGTATTAAAATAAAATAAATGAAAATATCTAATGCATGTTTTGTGCTCGTTTCAGGACGACTCGCAGTCGATCAATGAAAAAGAACCAGTAGAAGATGAATGTTATGCACGGAGCCAATCATCACCCACACTGTGAACATGAGGTGAATCCACGAGACCATCCCCATCACCATCAGGAAGCTCATCAGGATTCAAGCGACCATCCAGTAACACAAAACAAGATGAAGTTGTATCTTCGAACAAAAAGGTGCTACAGTTGGTGGCTGACCGGTTAAAAAACAGTGATGGCATAGTATTCGGAAAGCATGACAGCTTTGGCAAGCATGTAGCTGCAAACATTAAATAGATTTTCATCAATAACAACACAAGAAGCCTCAAGCCATGCTCCAGCTATTCAACCACCACAGAGCCACTTTTCATTAACTCCACAGCCATCACAAGATTACTTTCTGACGCGACTACAGACACAAGGACTCATTTCCCAAATCCTCAGAATATAATACAAAGTGAAGGGACCCCAAATATGTCAACCCCGGATAGTGAAAGACGCTTTACGTCTGCTTCAGACTTTCTTTCCCAGTTTCGCGACTCCTCATAATGAACTTATTTTTAGGACCAATATGATCTAATGAAAAATGTTTTTACTTTTATTATTAAACACGTTGTAAACGGTTCAACTGATATGCATTACTTACCTTTATATAATCCTTGAGTACCTCAGTAATTGCCTGGCATGTCTCAGGTATTATTTTACTTAGACTTGGTGTTGATATTACAGTATAAAACCTAAGATTCTGGTAAGTGCTTCCACTTGCCAAAAATCTTAATATCGCAACTAGCCTTTCATGAGGAGTTATAGCCTCCCTCATATTGGTGTCCTGTTTTTCTATATTAGGCGTTACAAGGCGTAATAGTAGCAGATACGCATCTTCATTCATCCGTAAAAAGTTTAACCAATCACATGGTTCTAAGCGAAGTTCTTTCATTAAATTTATATGTGATAATGCGTTTCTTTTTAGATACCAAGCTTTACTCCATTGGCTTCTTTTCTTCCGCGGCTTCTTCAGTGCCAAAGCTAAAGCTATTGCAATAAGACAGTCTTCGTCCATGACTTATCACCTGATATTATTACTATGAACACTGTGTAAAAAATACTATAACATTATTTTTTTTATGATTTGCTTCTCTGGTTTTCGACACAATGCGAACAAAGATAGCGGACTGAATAGACAACTGAGGCGATTAAAACGGATCGTGTAAAAATGTAGCTCTTTGCGGACTGAAATGAAATGAACACGGAAACTGAAATGAGAATTGAATCGTGTAAAAGGCCCTTAAGTTCGTGCAGATAGGACGTTAGGATTTCACATATTATATACGTGAAAGAGGTGAAACTGAGCATGCGCAGATATTTATACAACAATTTATACGTATACGTTTTTGGCATCACTTGATCTCTATTATCCGACGTTAGCATAACGTTATTATAAATTACAGAGCGGGAATCAAATGTGAGTCTAACGATGTCATGGCCAATCGACCTCGACTATTGATATTTACTTAAATATTATTTTACTAAAAATTGAATATGAGTACTGATGTAATTCCTACAAAGATTTGATACAATATGGATTTTTTTTATAATAATGACGGTAGCACTGCTTTTTTTCGAAAACCACAACTCCAAATTTCCAACTATATTATGTGTCCACCTCCGACCCGAAATGCCGTACTTTTTGAGTAATAAAAATTGTGTATGAGGGTAAACTTTGCAAAATTAATGGCAAAAAAATAGATATAAGTAATTACGATGGATGTGTTTGTCTCTTGTTGCCCTTGTCAATTAAACTTTGTGGTAGGGACAAAATTTGTTATAACCCGAAACGTCGAATATCTGGGTTGATCAAATATTCAATCAATAGTCAAAATCTTTTTGTTATAATATCTGGTTACCATCTATAGTATAGTAGCTTATAGAAAAATAAGGAGTGAATTGGAAATCAAAGTCCTTTAGAAAATAATATGCACCCAAATTTCTCCGAATATAAACGAAGTACAGAAAAATGTTTAAAACCAATGTTGTTCCGGACAGAGGAGGACATGACGTATTTATGAAGAGTCATTTTTGACTTTGATGTCGTTTTTCAAAGTAATTTTTTAAAATGGAAACCTCCATTTTTAGTACCGGATTCGAAAAGAGCGTAAAACTCTACGTTTAAAATGATATTTCTAACTTTGTTACCGTAACCTTGAAAAGGTTTAATCAAGGTCAAATTACAAAAAACTGCTTTCTAGCTGTATTCATGTTTCTGATTGAATTAAACATTTAATAAATACTTAAGTGAGTGGATCAAGCAGAAATGTTTAAATAACCTTAACCATCTTGACCTTGAGGTATTAATTGAACTCAGTTACCAAGTTCACTTTCAGGTTGGAGTGATTTTATTTAATGGGGTCTCCGATCAGGCTGGCTTCCATCTTGGATAACACTTAATAAACCAGCTGTTGAGGATGACCAATAATAATAAAGCACTAAAAGTAAACTGCACAAGGTGTCCAAATATGGACACGTTTGTGAATTATCTCGGTTGCTATAGCAGATAGAGCCTTGCGGTTTTCGCCTTACTGTGCTACTTTTTCATAAAACAAAATGTGCTATTGTCAAATATTTCACAGCTGTCATAATTTTTAATCTACAGAGTGATTTTGAAAATTTTGGATTTTGGGAGCCCTCTTGTATCTCCGTTAGGTATTACTTAACAGAGAACATTGAAAAGGTAAAAAATGGTTTGGATGGGTTTTTTTGCGTGGAACACGAGTATATAATCTGTTTGATTTCTTTTTTAAAAATATATAATATTATGCACCTGTTTTTAAAAATGACTAAATAAGAGACAATTTTCGTAAAATAATTAGGTACCTATTGGATATTTTATGATTAGTTACTACTTAATTTATAATTACCTCTATGGAAACAATGTCGCATTCTTTTTAAAAAGACCACGACAGAATGACAGGTAATTAAAAAATTATTAGCTTTAAAAAGAGCGTCTTTCTAGTTGCGCAATGCATTTGCATTTTATTCGGATTCAAAATGGCTGCACAATTGCTACATAGGATGTAATGAAAATTCCCTTCGAGTGGCAGACTTATATTTTAAATTTTAATTACGATTTTTCTATCCACTATATGCCTTCTTATTAACGGATTGCATTATCTCGTTTCGAAACCAAGACCAAAAAATTATTAAAAAGATAATCAAATTGATGAAAATTATGTTTTGGCATGCATAGCTGCAAATCCATCTACAACTTTTAGAGTCATTGAGTTTGAGGATTTTGCACCAAGACATAATGCTAATATTATTCGACTATTTCTAGAAGATTCGTCTCCGCAAAAATGGATACAAAGAAATGGTCGCAGGTGACCAGCAAGATCTCCCGATCTGTCCATTTTGGACTGTTTTTCTAGTGCTACTTAAAAAATAAAGTTTATATATGGTGCGTCATACAAATTCTGAACAATTATTACAGTAATCAATAATAACGCCTATAGAGAATTTGCGTGCGCGTCTCATTATACTTTTAAATCTGATAAAACGCATTACGTGATTATGTGAAATTTCTGTAAAAGAAAATGGAAAAAAAAAATTAAAAACATTTTTATGAAATATTTTGATACGTTTTTTAAAAAAGAGAAAATAAATAATATAAAAAATATAAATTTAAAAACAAAATATAAAAAATATTGATATAGCTTTTTTTAAAACTCTTAGTTCTATAAGAATTTGTCATTCTGACATGGCCTTCTTACAAAAAAAATACATCATTGTTTCCTTAGAGATGCATGACCATGACCTACTATTTAAATAAAAATAATAGGTAATTATTTTACGAAAATTGTAATTTATTTACTAAATATGATTTTTCTATTTAATAATATATACGGTGTTAATTTAAAAAAAAAATATAAGTTTATTTTTTATCTCAAAATCCTAAATCATTACAACAAAACAGATAACAAAATCGTGTTTTGTTATCTATAATAAAAAGTCTTTGAAAAAATTCCTATCGAAACCATTTTTTACTTTTTTAATATGTTAAATAATAACGGAGATACAAGAGAAAAACCCAAAATTTGCAAAATCACTCTGTACAACGGCATATTTTGTTTGATATGAAAGTAGCACAGGTATACGAAAACCGCATAAGTCTATCTTTAATAACAACTGAGTTAACCTACAAAAGTATCCAAATTTGGACACCCTGTACTCTCACATTCATACTGGTAAAATTAAATAAAATCTTAAAATGGCTGATTAGGTACTCCTACTGAAATTGTGAGGATGATTATGATTTTGGGAGAATGTAATAATAATGCTCGTGCTGCAGCAAGGCTGCACGCTGAACGTTTCTCTGATCAAAGACATCCTACTGATATTACTATACGCAATTTAGCTGAAAAAGCTCGTGCTGGACATCTTGTTCGTAAAAGGAGGCGCAACGAGTGCAACGAAATCGATCCTCGTGCCGTATTCATCTGGATCCGCATATTAGCAGTCGCTAAGTCAGATGGAAACGTGGTATACCAAGAAGAACGTTTTTAAGAATTCTGAAAGTCCTTAAATACCATGAATACCATATTACTTTAAGCATTATAGGTAAATGATATGCAACAGCACGTTGAATTTTGCTTATGGGCCTTACAGGTAATTCAAATTTCTTTAACCTTGCCTTGTTTTCTGATAAAGCAATATTTAAAAGTGATGGACAACTTAATGGACACAATTGCCATTATTGGCCAAATGAAAATCTTCACTGGCAGAGAGAAGTATAAGATATTATAGATAATCAGAAGTATAAAAGAATGAATGAATGAATGAAATGAATAGAAGATAATTATAGATAATCAACATCACTGGTACCTTATGGTAGGGTGTCGGATTGTAAATGGTTATTTGATTGGTCCCTACGTCTTTGAGGCGAGTGTTAATCAATACAGCTACTTGGAGTTGCTAGGGGGCACGAACTGATGGCAGACATCGACTTAGAAACGAGGCGAGGAATGGTACTCCAGCAAGATATGGTGCAGTGCCACATTTTGCAGTAGCTGTTTGACAATTTTTGTACGTAAATTACGCTGGATGGATTTGACGAGGAGGTCCTCATCCAATATGGTCTCTCCGGATTTTTATTTGGAGGGTAATAATGTTATTTTCCAATAACGATCTACAACAAGAGACAACATGCGCTGACCAAGATTCTGAGCAGCATACCAAGACAAACTTTGCTAAGCACCGTATGCGAATTTCATAGGCGTTTAACGATGTGTCTTCAGGCAAATAGGGAGGCAACTTTAAATAATTGCTTTTTAGTTAAAGGCTCGTGAAAGGTAAGGGTACTCATACCCAAAGGAACCGGCACTTACTACGCCCATGTCATTGTTTCCGAAGGAACGAAAGCACTCGAAGTTGAAAATGACCTTGATAATTGACTTGATCCACGTGCTAACGTATTTTTAAAATGTTGAATTAAAATAAAAACACAAAAAAAGCTTTTTGTAATTTGACCTCAATGTTACGTTAAAGAATTGTCAAATATCATTTTATTCTCGCATCCGCTACAAAAAATAGGGGTTGCCATTTGAAAATATTACTCTTACCTTGAAAACACCCTCAAGGTCAAAATGATCTCCACAGATAAATGTGAAGGTCTGTCTGTGACATGCATGTGGTCATATTTTATCCTGGCATATATTAAAATGGCCCACCCTATATAAAATTACTAAAATATCCAAAAAAATATTAATGTTTCTTCTATAGGATTTTGCTCTGGTATTCGGTTGCTATCTACAGTATGGTAGTGAAACCTTATAGAACCTGTTAAAAAATTGGAGAATTCTTCACAGGTCCTTGTTATAAGTTAGTTTTGTCTTCTGGATTGCAAGATCCTATCTAGAAAATAATATATAAAATTACAGAAATTTGTCCGAATGCCATCTACAGTGTAGGTAGTAGCGAAACTTTAAAGAAAATAATAAAAAATTAAAGGAATCTAAAAAATTTGGGGTTTCTTTACAGGTTCTTGTTATTATTTAATGTTGTCATCTGTAGTGCAGTACTAAGACCCTATAGAAAATAATATAAAAAAATTACAGCTATTTGTACATAATACTAATGGACCCGCTTAGTGGAGTACCAAGAAAATAATTTAAAAAACTACAGACATCAGTTCTAATGTCCGATTGCCATCTACAATTTAGTAGAAAAACATGATAGAAATTACAAATACATTAACAAATAACAAAATCACGGTAACAACTTTTAGTAAAATTAGCGAATCCTTTATAGGTTCCTATTATAGTTCAGTGTTGCTATCTGTATTCTAGTAGCAACACTCTCTATAAAATAATATAATAATTTCAGGAATAAAAAATACAAATGATTGGAATGAATGATGAGCAGCAATAACATTTATTAGGGCAGTAAGTTCAGTTTTCTGGTAAAGTAGATACTATAAAAGAATGTGCTATGTATATTCTTTAAAAGTATATTAAATAAATGTATCAAACTTTTATAAAACCTGTATTTATTTATTTAACTTATTTAAGGCAATATTCATTAAAACTCAAAATGAACACAAATATTGTTATGTCCATATTGTTTTATATATATATTTTTTATGTAGTTCAGAGTATTGTCTTGTTTGTTACCAGACAGAGTCTATTTTTTAGTTCTTCCACTAGATAAAGAAACGAGGCAGTTTTTTTTTTAAATCTCTAATTGAAAAAAAAATGACAGGACAGTTACTATAATTTTCTGTTTATTCTAGGCAGTTAAAGCCGTTTAATTTATCTGGCAAAAGAGGAATTTAAAAATATGCTTTAATTGTTTGGTAGAAATAATAAATGACTGTAAACTGCATGATATTTGTCAGTCGAGAAAATGAAACAAAAAATGTATTCTATTATATAAAAAATAACAAAATACTCGGTATAAACTACCTAAAATAAATAACAAACTGCTTTGAACTGTATGAAAACAAAACGAAAACTACCTATAACTGCTTGAATAAAATAAGAAATTACACTAAATTGCCTAGTTTTTAGACTTTAGAAAATAGGAAATACTCAATTGCCTGTGCAAAAAAAATATAAAAATCACAATGAATTGCTTCAATTGCCTTGTCGTTTGGTTTTTTACAATAAACCAAATTATTCGACGGCAAACTTTTACATATAAGTTTATCGAAAAACTAAATGGATTTTATCAATCATTTATATGGTGCATATTATGAACGTTTTTTTTACAAATACCTAACAAATTAACCTGTTTCTGACATTAGAGGAATTTGGTAGCCTACAACCAAGATGTAGGCAGTTTTAGCTGCATTAAACTAAAAAAACACTCAGCTGAAATCCGCTGATTGTCTATAGGGCAGATTTAACAAATATTCTATAAATGTTTTGAAACATCCATGAACATTCACAAAATAATTTATGTCAGATATTTGAATATTGCTAGAACATACACGTTTTTGGTAGACCTGCCTATATCTGCGAATTAAAAAGCTAATATATGTTTTTTTTTATTTCTTAACGTCATTTTCTTAAGCATCAAATTATTAATAATTAGAATTTGAGCCATCCTGTACATAATTTGTAAAATAATAAATTAACCAAGGTCATCGAATAAGAAAAACAATATTGTCAAAAAAGTATTTAGGTTATAAATCAAATAATGAAGGCAAAATTAAAAAAAACCTCTGTTGATTTAAATTTAACTGAGAATAATAAGCCACCGCGTTATCAGCGGCAGCGAGCTCGTTGATTCCCCATCTCGCTTTTACACCACCCAATCGCTTTTTTCATCTCAAGAAATATACACTTTTCTGTCCTTTTTTATACGATGCGCGTGGCTTCTTCTCAGTTGAATTTATCTTCTACAATAAATACACAAAATAAAACATACACGTCTCAATCATATCTTAAGACGAACAGCGTCGATCGATATAGCCAATTAACCCTACCCGAACCCCCTCCCCCCTCCCGCTAAAAATGTTCAAATATTCTGTAATTCACTAGGGGAGGAGGTGCTAGCTTTCTAAGTTGGGTGCTAGGTAGTGCTAGCTGAGTGCTATCGGGTGCTAAAATTTTGGGGAAATACCACAACCGGGGGGGGGGGGGAGGCTCGCGTTACATTAGCCCCCCTGGTAAAAATGTTCTGTAATTCGCTAGGGGAGGTGGTGCTAGCGTTCTAAGTTGGGGGCTATATATATTATAGGTAGTGCTAGGTAAGGGCTATCGGGTGCTAAAATTTTGGGGAAATAACACAAACGGGGGGGTTCGCGTTACATTAGCTCCCCCCGGTGAAAATATTCTATAATTCGCTGGGGGGTGTGGTGCTAGCTCTGTAAGTTGGGTGCTAGGTAGTGCTAGGTGAGAGCTATAGGGTGCTAAAAAATTAATGCTCTTAAACAACTGGGGGGGGGGGGCTACTGTAACGGAACCCATTTAATTTGTGGTAGAACATGCGTCAATAAAATTGTCACATGTTCACAGCAGGCTGTTCTATTTTAATATCTAGTCTTCATAGACATGGCAACTTGCGTTCTTTCTATAAATTTGGATATATGTACATATGCATTTATCTAATAAGCAGAAACACCTCTGGGTAAATATCACCCGTTTTTCTGCTTTCCTACTTACGTAGTATGCCGAAAAACCTATCTTCGCTATTTAAATATATATGTTTATTTTTCTTTTTACAGTCATAAAATCACATCTTTAGAGAAGTTTTTTCTTATGGGTGACTTTTTATAAGATATCTAAATTTATTCTTTTAATTATGCATGTTACTATTACTGTTGTCAATTATCCTAAATATGTTTTCAGTGAGTGACACTATTAATAAAAATGACAGGCTTTTTTAAACATGATTTAAACCCAATAGCGCAATATTTACTTTTACCAATAGAAATAATTCCTGCTTATACAAATAAGTTAATTCGTAACAATAAACATTTTAATCCACACATTCATAGTTGGATAGCCGCCACCTTTTTATCTGCCCTCAGGGTAAATACAGGTGCGTAGATCAGTCAAAGGAGGGTGAATCACATTCAGATTCATTGGTCCAGTTAATTAGTTAGTTTGGTGTGGGGAATAGAGTCTGAATTTAGCGGAGTCAAAATTATAAAAAAATGGATTGGCTATAAGGAACTACGAATAAATTTTTAAACATTCTAAGTAGTTCTGAAAATAAAAAAAAAATATATATAAAGCAAAAATAAATAATAATTATATAAATTATGTATTCTGCTTCACGGTAAGAAAGTTGCGCTTATGAGCCGCTGGGAAAAAATATACTACCTTTTTTTTGTTTAAGTCTATAACACGAATTTATGTCAGGAATATTCCAATATACTTAGATCCATTGTAAATACATTGCTCTAAAAAATAGGTAAAAGCGTAAATAGTAAAACGCCCAAAGCATTTTTTTTGTACCGGTCTTAATTTCCGACATTGGTCTGGTTTTTTAAATAGGCATCGATTTGTATATCTTGATATTTTGATCAGGCATTTTTTAAACTTTGTTAAGCTGCGGCTAATTCTGATCGTTTATTAACAAAGTTTGTCAGAGTGCTTTTTTCATACATCTTTTTTGGGGCATTTGAAATGTTTGCATATTTCTTTTGCGCAATTAAAGCCATCTACTACTTCTTATAAGCAGTAGGAGTAATTTCTTCCAGGCATTTAAAGTAATTTGCTATATTTTTCAAGGAGATAAAGTCATTTGGAGCAAGCAGCATTTGGAGTAATTTATCATTCCCAGGGATTTGAATTGTTTGCTATTTCTTTCAGAAAATTGGAGTTATATCTGAAATATTTAGACAGTTGAAGTCATATTTTGAATTTTTACAGCCAGTTGAAATCAATTTCTATTTTTGACAAGCGGTTTTGTAATATATATTCCTGGACTGTCTTACATTAACATTACCAGAATATCTTCGGATAATCCTTTCTTGCTTTCAGATTTTTAATTTATAGAGAGAAGAGTTTAGTTATAGAGAGAAGAATTTTAAAATGTAGTTGACATTAGTCAACTACATTTCAAATCTTCAATAAAATTCTGTCACTATTTCATTAATCATCAGTTTAATTGATTATATTTCCAGAATATCATAATTATATGTTGAGTAATCAAACTTACGTCGTTGAATTTAAAAACTACAATAATACGTTTATTAATAAAATAAAATTGATTTTACGAGCAAACATTTCTGCACTGTAGTCTATTATTATGTTTAATTATTGATTTAGTTTTTGAAAGGTTTCCGGTGAACTTTGCTATCGTTCAGTTGAATGGCTTCCTCAATGCTTGTTAATTAATCCTTGCCAGTGACGGACGTCGAGCGTCGCGGCGCGAGGCGTCCAACCAGAGGCGTAACAAAAAATAAGCTCTTAGATTCAAATGGAAACCGTTTCCTCAGCTCACGAACGATTGCCCTAATAAAGAAGTATCCTGATGTAAGATTTTCTATATAATTTCAATATGTGATCATCAAACCTCAATTTGCTATTAATGAGTAAACCAAGATAAATTAAGCATCATACAACCGTAGTTAGGTGATTTATGTAAATTAATGTGGCTGCTCTCGACTAGACAAATTACTTATTTCATTATAAGATCTCTAACACTATATATTCAAAGCTTCTTAGCAGTATATTTCTGTGACTCATACAGTCAAAAAATTTACGCAGAACAGCAGAACAGCACTGCAGACTCTCTGCTTCTCCTAATGATAGTCGCAGCATAAATCAACTTTTCTAATAAGCATATCTCTCAGCAATTTGTCATAATATTCAAGAATTCTGGTTTAAATAGTACAACCGATACCTCCTCAGTTCTAATCCTTGTTAGGGATCTGGTTACACCATCATGGTGTTATAATTTTATCCTGCGGTATTTGTTTGATTTCGTATTACGCTCGATTAATCAGTATTTTTGTTTGATCCACTCATCAGCTTGGAGACCTTCCCCTAGGTCTTTTTCCACCATCTCTGCCTTCGAATATCAGTTTTTCCATCGTACTTGATGTTCTTCTGGTAATATTTTCAAAATACTACAAATATCTTTGTTGAATTTGTTTAAGCAGTCTATTTTTTACTTTGAGTTGTAGTATTAAAACACGTATTCGATTTCCAACCCAGGATATTCTAAACAATTTAACATGCGTCGGTATACTCACATCTCAAAAGCGTCATTTTATTTTTATCTGCTTTATTCAGAGTCTATGTCTCGGATGCATACGTGGTTTTGGGAAAACGTTTGTTTTGTAGAGATGGTCGTATTCGTATGATTCGTACCAATGATACAATTCTCATTGTACTGTCAACTCATACGAATCGTGAAAACCTTTTCGTATTCGTACAAATTCGTATCGCATCGAACAGTCCTAGTTTTACCGACTACGTTTAGGTTGTATTGGCAATCGCAATTCGTATGTATCGTATTCGTACTATTGGCACCATGTTATATAAATACATTTATACAAATTTAATATACAATATGCCGCATGTGAGGGCATATTGTACATACATTTATACAATACGTAGTATGATATAAATGTATTTACACGCGTATTGTATATATCTACGATTTAATTTTAGTAGGAATAATACGATTCGTATGATTCGAATATTAATAATGATTCGAATCGCCCAACTCTATTGTTTTGAAAGACCCTAGATATATGACTTTAATGTGTTGAAGAGGTCAATTGTTATAATTTTTTGTCTTCTATTAGGCTTTAGCCCATACTCTTTGATTTTCTTCTCCAGACCTAGCTCATTAGCAATCAATAAGTGCCATCAATATATAGTGCTTTTTAAACTATAAAACCATATAAAAAGAAGTAGAGTGCATTTTTGAGATAAATCAGTGTTAAAATACACATAATCAAACAAAATATAAACAGAACATTTCTCTTCAAATTCAGTTAAATTCATTTAGATCCACCAACAATAGAAAACTGCAGATCCTCTTTCCAAATAGCTTAAGGGATGGAAGAGCTGTTAGATAGATGCCTTGAAAATAATTATAAATTTTAATGCTGTATTATATGACTGTTTTCTTTATCAAGATAATACTAATAATAATAATAATAATAATAATAATAATAATATTAATAATAATAATAATAATAATAATAATAATAATAATAATAATAATAATCAGGCTTTATTTCCAACAGTCTCCCACATACAGGAAATACAGAAAGAATTGTGTACAACAGGTTTAAGGTTTAAAATTAAATAATACAATATAATATTAAGCTAAAGGAAAAGTTATGGAAGAACCTTATAGGCTAATAAAAATTTTAGAAAACATACATGTACTTAAAGCATTACCTACCTACAAAATTTCTAAGAGAAATTCAAGATTTAAGATTATTGATTTAAAAATCCTACTAAGAATAATAGTTATATTAAATAATTTAATAGAATATAGATATTTTTAATATTAGGCTTACTTATTTATTATTAGCGAATTTCTGTATATTTTCATGAATTCCTTTTTAAACAAAAAGCGAATCGATGGGGTTCTGGCTACAAAAACGCCAAAAGTCTATCCCATATATTATCCTTGGCACTGGCTTCTACTCTTTTTCGAGGGTGCTTAATTGTTGCAGTTGAGTGGATCATCTGTAGTTGGGTTGTTGTAGTTTGTTATAAAGGATACAAAGCTCCATTGGACTTTAGACGGGGAAAATAAGAGGTAGTAATGCGCAAGTTACAGCCTCTCCTACTAAAGTTAAATTCACCTATCATCCAAAATGGGCTTGTTATACTCTGTTTTCGTTAACGAGTCTCGGACAAACCGAACATGGGTAGTCTAATCCTACATCGAAGATGGAGGAAATACTGTCCTATACCCTGTAGACAAATTTCAGGAAACATCACCGCTACGAACCCGCGTTAGTCTGCGTGGGTATTGGCTAAATTACCCAGTATGAGGAGAAGTACTAGAAACTCACGGCGGCCAATCCTCGGCGAACTGATGAACACTGGCCAAGGTAACGGACGGACAACTCATCAGGCAGAAGGTCCGAAGAATTTCTAGATAAGATCAGGCTACCATGGTATACGACTGAATATTGCTACTCTCTAGGAACGTTTCCATATAAAATGTGATATTCTGGGAGCAAGCGAATACAAAAGGAAAAAAGAAATAAAGAATTGACATTACATTCAGGACATATATTTCACTATGTTGGAACGGATTACGTAAGCTAAGCGACAGAGGAGTGGGTTTTCTGGTGAACAGAAAACACGTCTCTAATATTGTACAGTTTAATAATATTAATACCATAGTAATATATATCATCTATAAGCTCAACAACTTTCTCAAAGCTCACAAATTATACGTTAAAAATAATTGAAATTAGGCGTTAACCCTTAATGCATAACTTTTTTGTTTTGGGTAGACATTTTTTTTTAGGCTTAAAACATGTTTAAAAAACTGGGAAAAATAATTTAAAAAATATTTTTCTTTAAATCTGTCTTTTTTTTCCAAATTTTTTATTGTTGCAATTTTGCAATATTGTGCATTTACAGGCAAATTAGATTATTTATTCATGAATTTTTTTAAAACAATTTTTATTTTTTTTAAGCATAATACCACTCCACATTTTTCGCACGCGATGTCGGTGTATCCGTTGCATTCAGGAAGTTTGCATCTGGTTTTTTCTTCGGAAAAAACTGACGAATGAGACACTTGATCACATTGCACTTCTTTTGGTGGTACGTGCTGGGCATTTTCTCGCTGTACCTTAGCTTGAATTTCCCGATCTAATGAACTTGGTCTATATGATGGTCTATCTCTTTTGGCCGTAGATTTTTCTACATTACAAAGACAGTTAGCAACTATACTTCTAAATTTTTATTGTTGCAGTATTTCCGACTATCTTCCTTTTGCGTTCATAACCTTTTTATATAAAAGCCATGCATTTACCATAAATAAATCCAACAAATGGTAAAAAATTCATAGATACCATTTTCTACTCTTTAGTTTTATTCGATATATTATCTTCCTATAAAGCTGTCCATTAGGTCAACCCCTCCCATGTGACGATTGTATTCACAAATAATATTGGGGTACTTGATTTCAATGTTTTTGTATTCTTTTTTGTCATATCTTTTGACAGTACCTAGAGGCTGCTGGCCAGCATAAGTTGACAGGAGAGTAACGCATCTATTGTTCTTCCAATAACAAGGACAATTCAACCCCGTCGATGGTGGTAACATATTCAACTGAGCTACCATGCTTTTCCTTTTTTAGTTCATTATGGTAGTTTACAATCTGGAATTCTATTACGATGAACAGTTTCAAGAGAATATATCGCCCTTTTAACAAGATTTACCATTAGCTCTAGAATAGTGTAATAATTATCACAATATAGTCTATAATTCTGCATAGTAGGTATAATCCGAGATAAACGAATTACGATATCTGCAGACGCTCCAATATCAGGTTCACCGTCCGTTCTTGTTTGATGATTTTCACTCCCAGAACAAATTTCAATTCGGTAGGCAAATCCACTTAATAAAATAATCTTAATAATTAATTTAATTAATCTGTTTATTTATTTAGATAGGGCTGGTTCCAGAGGAATGCTTGAAAATTATTCATTTAGGTGCTCAATAAGTGTTCGCAACTTGTAAAGTCTATCATGGTTATTATCGTCCTTAGGTAAATGCTTATTACTGTCGTTAAAATGAATGTAACGTTTAACATTATTTTTTCAAATTTATTTATAAGCATATAAGTCATTTTCGAACAGGGTCGTAACCTATATTCGTATTCCAGTATGATCGTACATTTGGCAAGTTTACTATGGACGTGTAATAACAAATTCGAATAAATTTCCTTGTCAGTGGCAGAAAAGCTAACTTGATTGTTTGGGATCGTTCAAGCTACGTTTCTTTTTACGGATTTTTTTGTACCTGTTTGGGAATTATTCTTTACTTTATTAGATGGCGGCTGACACCCTTTCATTTCAACCCCGTCGTCCATCGCCCTTATTTGCACTTCATCACCTAATTCCTCCTCAAATACCCTTAGGTCTTCTTGATCCTCATCGTCCTCATCTGAATCACTCAAAATGTAATTTGGGGCTGCTTCGCTATTAGTATCCAAAAAATCAATTGCATCTTCACTATCTGACCAGTTTTCCCATATGGATTGCAACTTCTTATCACTAAGAGATCGATTTCGGCTCATTTTATGTGTCAAACTCTGAAAATACAAAATTTGTCCATATTTACTACATTGGATAATGTTGCAAATACGCAACAAAACAAAAATATAAACTAAGCGCTAAATGCACAATGTTGCATATATGCAACGTCCACAAAACAATTTTTTTTTGCAAAAATATAACATTTTTTGACTAAATACTACTGTTGTAAATATGCAACGATATGCACTCAAAATAAAATATTTCGTTAGCAGTTTAGGATAGGTGAAATCAGTATGTAGCACTTTTGCAACAAAATTCATTTAAGGGTTAACGTCCAGCCGCACACGTATCAAAATCTAGGATTTTTACGGGGAAGTAAACGTAAAACTGAGTTAAAGAGAGGATGATGCTGAGACATCAATGGGATATCATGCGTATGGATTGAGCAACGAGAAAGGTCAAATGCTTCTTGATTTTTAATGTAGAACAACTTATATGCCATGAACTCCTTTTTCCAAAAGAAACTCTAGTAGAAATGGACGTGCGCAAGTCCAGATGGCATAACGAAAAACCGAAATAGATTTTTTAATATCAAATAAAAGAAATATTGTATGCGACTTACCTGTTTGAAATTGTTTCTATAGGAAGCGACCACTGTACGGTTCGAGCGCTTATTGAGTTAAAGCTGAACAAAAAAAGGCCTTAACTTATTAAGAAGTCACCAACAAAGTGGAAGTCTCTCGATAATGTATGGTTCTACCAACACAGAGAAAGACGTTGAATAGGGTCATATAGCGAACGAGCTTGATAAATGCAGTCAAACTAGCAAAAAGAACATACTAAAAGGGAAAATCTTCAAAGCCAGACAAACTTAGGACAACTACGAGAGCACTGATGAAGACAACTGAAAGGTAAATACTCAATAAATAGCGAACAACTAAGAGAGTTAAACATAGAGATCCCAAAAGCAATTCGTATGGATATCAGGACTTATAATACAAAAAAAAAAGAACATAGAGGATAATAAAGGAATAAAGTTCCTTTAAAGCAATGAAAGCTGGTCTGCAATTACTTCTATATGTAAGATTACCAAGAATTTTGATTGGCCTACGTTGCATTGTAATAACGCTCATAGACCCTGGACTGTGCTCCCACTCAATAATTGAATATGTCAGATGACAGTGACATAGTGAAAATTAAGCTTGTTTAAGCATTAATTCCGAAACACAGTTGGCTGAGCCTCTCAGTAAAAATATATTGCTACCCAGTTTGGCAATGCACACCTCCACATGAGCATTCCAGCGTAATTCTGAGTCTAAATATACCCCCAAAAATGTAACACTGGCAACCCCACCCTCATGACTATTTCGAGTAGAAAAATCAAGGATTTATGTCTTCGATGCATTCAGGAAAAGTCTGCTTGCTGAAAACCACTGCTCAGTTTTCACGAGTGCATCCCCCAGCATTCCCTTTGCCATGGCACTGCTCCTAGCTGGACAGGCAAGTGTGGGGTCATAAGCGAAAATTAAATCATTTCTATTAATGAAAGGAAGCTCTTGCTCTATTTCATCCCTACCGGCTCTGGAAGCGCTGGATTGAAGACCCCTGTACTGTCTAGAAATAGGTGTTAAAATTTACTTTCTAACAAATCTTGGTTGCTATAACATCCATCGAGAAAAAGGAGAAAAAGAATCGATCTCGAGAAAGTAGTAAAACCGTATGATTGACGAGTATTCTAGTCTCGGAAAAGTGGCTGTAGACAAACCGCATGGATGTTACGTATCTTATCTTGTTTATTGAATAAGCATAACATACATTAACATAATTCGTATGATGGTATAAAAAATTATATATTTTAAGCAATTAAACACTTAAATGGAATTAATCTAAACTTATTATCAAATAGTAAATAGTTAAACGTAAATGGCAAAATGATCATTCTGGTACACAATATTTAATATTGCGTAATAAAATAGCATGCTATTTTTTATGGTATGGCCACATCTATGACAGCCGAAATCTATGACAATGTAATTGGAAGTAGTTTAAAAAATATTGATAAAAATAATATAAAATTTAAATTCTAAATTTCCAACTGTCATGCTATCTTCCTATGTACATTTTCTCGCTATTGGAAATATAGAAATATTTTTTTGTTTTCTATCTGAACAAATTAAGATAAACAAAGATTTTTCTAATTTTCTCGAAAACGAATCGACCGATTTAAAAAAATAAAAGACTTTGAAAGACCTTTTAAACAAGCTATGACTCGATATCCCTTGCCATTTAAAACTTTTAAGGGGATGACCATGGGGGGCAGAGGGTGAAGTAATTTTAGGTTAGAAAGTTGTCCCCTTAACAAACCTTTTGACGTATTTCGGCGTTTTTATTTCTAACAGTGGTTTTCGATAAATCCGTGGTGGGAAGTTTTCAAATGAACACCCTGTATAAAAAAAAATAGTTTCGCTTTGGATACTTTTCGTAATTGGGTTGAAAATGAATATCTTTTTTTTTTATTTAAATAACACCTTAAGTAATGACAAATTTTAAAATAATTTCTTAAAATTTTTCTTATCAGCCACGTTTTACAAGAGAAAAGTCAAAAGCCCCATACGCAACAAAATGTTACCCCTTTATGAAACCCAATCTTTTTCGGAATCGGTCCGATATGTAACTGAGAGATCGCGTTTCAAAATGCTTTCCGTTCTTTGTGGTTCGCACCTACACTTTTTTTTTCATTAGTGGAGTCCATCATCTTCATCCGCTCACCACCTGACTCGATATTATTGAACATGAACATTCTTTTATTCATTGATGGTAAAGTTCATCCGGGTGGACATCCCATTTGTATGTAAGTGTAGTTTTAAGCGATCGAGGATCGTTTTGGTCTCATCAAAAGGCAACTGTCAATTTTATTTGGTTTTTAGAATAATTAATAATCAAACAGAGTATTTAAACAGAAAATTGGGTCACAAATGTAGAAAAACCTATATTAAAAGAATGTAGAGCTACCAAGGGATACTGCTGGTATAACTAACAACTGGTAATAGGAATGAACAAAATGCTATAAAAAAACTTAGAAAAGGAAAAGCTCAAGAAAGTGTTGACTTCAGCATATCTTATACCTAGGTATATTCTATGTATTATAGAGTAATAGTATACAGTACGTGCTAGTTCATATATCTTCTTAAACTAGATGAACTCCAAATTCTATAAAAATAGCAAAAGATACCCTTGTATAAAGCGGATAATTCAAAACAACCTGGGAGCCAGCGACCAGTATCCCTTTCAATGTAATGTGTTTCAATCCATGTCATTCAACGTAATGTCAAAAATATTGAAAGCTTGGGGAATAATTATTTAATTCAACAGGTTAGTGGTTTAATACGCAATAAGGTATTCGACAAAAGTCAAGTACAATGTCAGTTATCACCGACCGAGTTATTTATGGTAAAATTGACAAGAGTTTAAGCTGTTTATTTTTTCATTGGAAAGAAGAAGTCTTATAAGAAGCTTTTCGCAATATGATAAATCAACTTTTGTTTCAGTGTTTGAACAATTTGAAATAAAGGAAATGGCTCTTACTTAGTTAAAGAACTACCTGAGCGGCACAACACGCAGTAATACAGGGGGTCCCCTTTCAAATGGTCAAAAATGCTAGAGTATATACAGGAGCCAAAAAGAAGTAGTTGGAAATAGGACATCGATGGTCGGAAGTTCGTCCGTTCCAAAATACAGGGTGTTGAAATTTTTCAAAAAAATCGATTTTTCCTCTATATGAAAAACGCTTAAAGCGATTTGAATGAAATATTTAGGTTTTAAATGATAGGTGGTGAGGTACTTTTTGAGAAATTGCAGGTGATTTGACCTGTCTAGGATTTACAGCATACGGTCTTCGTGCAAAAAAATAAAATCCAGACAAGGATCCTTCAAAACTTTTTTGTCAAAACGAAAAGTTTAATATCATTACAATAAAAAATAAATAATTTGACTAAACTATAAACAATTTAAATCAAAAAATCAAAAAACAACTTAAAAAGAACAATTTAAATAATAAACAATAAAAAAATGAAGCAATAAACAATCCAAACCAAATGCGCAAAGTGTCTTCCATGCATTTCCACACATTTTCTGCACCTGTTGACCCAGGATACGCCCGTACGCAAGCCCTGAAGACCCCTGGATCGTTTCTCAGAAAGTCCGCAGGCATCACAACTCTAGCAACTAGGTCTTCTCTGTTGGTTCCAGGTGTTGCGTAGATAAGCTGTTCCATGGCGCGCCACACAAAAAAGTCTAGAGGTGTCAGATCAGGTGACCTTGCTGGCCAAGAGACTGGACCACATCTATCAATCCACCTGCTGTTGTAGGTCTAATCTAGAAAAGACCTTATAGTACGAGCGAAATGCGCTAAACAACCATCGTGCTGGAACCACAGTTCTCTCCGCAACTAGAGAGGCACATCTTCCATTAGGCCCGGCAGAACATCTCGCAAAAATACTAATTAACTATTACCGGCAAGATAATTTAGTAGAACTCGGTAGCTTTGTAGTACTCGGTGCACGGTGTTTTTGGAACAACCAACTGATGAAGCTAACTTACGAGTGCTATTATTGGGATTAATTTGAATATATGCCATAATTCCATCCCCTATAGCATCTCTTACCGGACACCGCTTTGCAACTATTCGATCAATCTGTAAAGAAAAACCCTCGAATTTTAAAACATTAATTACACAAATACGTTGATAGGGAAATAAGCAGAGTTTTACCAGTGATCATTTATGAGTTCTAAAAATACTTACCATCATTGAGCCGGTCTCCCGTAACCGTTGATCAATTTTAATTAACGTTCTGTGTTCGAGAAATTCATGATCTGGAAAACGTTTCCTGTACAATCGCTGTGCCAACAAAGCGTTTCCTCGAACTTTTCCATACAAAAGATGCATATCTGCAAGCTCATCCAATCCAAGGCAATTGATTTTTACGAGTTTTCTTTTAAAACGGTTAGAGACAACTAATTAATATTTAATTAATTAATTTAATTAATTTTTTTTTACTTTTGTGTTTGTGTGATTACTGTCATTAACTTTTCTCTTGTTCATGTTATCGCCTCGACAACATTATTTGAAATTGGTTATGGTGTCTCAGTCTTCCACAAAAATTGACTTTCGATCCGATCTCCTAATAAAAGTTACTCTCATACTATATACCATACTACCATACCATACATAAAAATACGAGAGCAGGTATGCACCGACAATACACATAAAAAAACATGTACACACTTTACTATTATTATTAAGAATAAACAAGATATTCAGAAAAAAATATATTATTTTCAAAAAAAAAACCGTAGCGCACTTATTTTTAAATGTTTATATTAATAATTATAACATTTAACGAACATGTGCTGCAAGTCCATCCCTGGACAAGTTAAATTACCTGCAATTCTTCAAAAAATTGCCTCACCACCTATCATTTAAAAGCTAAAAAATCCATTTAAAACGCTTAACGCGTTTTTAATACAGAGGGAAAAAGACGATTTATTTGAAAAATTTTAACACCCTGTATTTTGGAAACGAGGCACTTCCGACCATCGATGTCCTATCTCAAACTACTTTTTATGGCTCCTGTATATACTGTATCATTTTTGACCATTTGAAAAGAAACACCCTGTATAAGCAATATCATTCTTAGTTCAATGAAAAATATACCGGTCTAAAATACCACAAGGGCCTATGCTGGGACCAACATTGTTCCTGATCTATATAAATTCAATTTCCTATAAAATTAAATTCAATCTTCAGACACGGAAAATGTAAAAAAATTCTGTGATTAGATTAGATACCAAGAGCTTTTACTCAATAAGAATAAATGTAGTATAGTAATTTCAAATTAAGAAGTACACAGAGATCTAGAACTTAATTTTTTAGACGGATATACGGATTACGTATCTCGGATTATATACAGGGTGTGTCACCAAGGCAAACGGCAAAGATAGTGTCTAAACTGTACGAGGTAGAGCAAAAACTATAGCAAAATTGTAGGGTTAAAAAAAATCTACAACAATACAATTTCATATTTTTAGATATACAGTATTGATCACAAAAAAGTTACCATAAAATATATATTTATCTTATTGAAACGCCGTATATATTATTTTACAAAAGGATTAGTCAAGAAGAGAGCTTTATTTTGATCTAACATTTTTAAAATTTATATGCGACGTTGCCATTGATTTTTTTCTTCTGAAGGGTTTGTTTAACAAATAATATCTAACTACGGATTCAGCTTAAACTTACGAAATTTGTACCACAGTTAGTTTTACAGACCTGTTAAAGACTTGCAGTAATATTTCATCATTTTTGTATTACTACAGAGTATTTGTTAGAAAAAATAATTTTACCAAAAAGAACACACGCTCTATCTCAATATTTTTAATTAAGCACAAAGGTATATTTTTATGTTATTAAATTTGTCCATAAAATACCTATTTTTTGTGTAAGGTAAGCATAAAATGTGTATTTTTGAAATTTTTATAAAAAATTGCTTAGAAAAAAAATTGAGACTGTTGGTGTTCAATTACTACCAAATAAGAAAGCAAAACTGTTTTTATGGAACTATCCTACGATAGTTCCTCTGTGGTGTGGTGGAGCAAAGCAACACATTAACTAGTCAAAATAAAACTTAACAGCCTTCAAAGACAGACCTGCTTGCTCATTACGGGGGCGATCAGAACCACTCTAATTACTTGGACTGACCTCCCTGCACATAAACCTGCAGGAGGAAGTCACAAGAACCACTTACAGGCTGTATCATGTCATAAATGGCATCTTGGCAAACAAAGTCTAGATGGAATTAATTGAACTGGCTGAGAAGGCGTGCAATCATAGTACACTTGAAATGCCATCAGACCTAATGCCAAGAAAAATACTAAACACAAGTTCATACTCGGTCAACATACCAATCCGAGCGGACTGCGATCAGAAATGGATGGAGCTAGAAAAAGCGGACATTCGAGTATATTAAGACAGCTCCAAAATCAATTTTGGAGTAGGAGCTAGAATATACTGGTCTAACCCAAGGACAGAAATATTTATCTACCTTGGGAAACACTCATCACTCTTTCAAGCGGAAGGACATGCCATTGAAATCTGTGCAAGAATGCTTAACCAAATGCTACTTGAAAACAAAACCATCAAAACTTACAATGATAGCCAGACTGTTCTAAAAGTGCTAGAATCCTCTACCTGCACATCTAGAGCAATATGGAGCTGCAAAAACAAGCTCACACTGCTTGGGAAAAGAAACAAAATTACCCTAACATGGATACCGGGACATGCTGGGATTGTAGGAAATGAGAAGGCTAACAAGCTTGCTAAAAAAGAAGCAGAATCCAACCAGCATCAATACTGGGCATTGCCTACAATACAGCAAAACAACAAGCATAGCAAGAAAAAGTGCTGCTGGGAGGGATTACCAGGACACAACCATGCGAAGGCTTTCATACCGGACGCAACAAGGAAGGTAACAGATAGTACTACACCTAGGGTGGCAGTGCAAGGACACAATGTACCCCACTCGCAACAAAACTAACCTAATACCAAATATTATTAATGCCACAAGTCTCTCTCTCTTTACAATTACAACCATATTACAACCCAGAGTGGGTCATTGCTGACTTTACAATTTGTCTCCACTTTTTGCGATTCTTTATTAGATTCTTTGCTTGTTCGATATTTAGTGTCCGTAGAACCGCTGCAATATTATTATTCCAACGCATCCTTGATTTTATCCTTCTGAGGACTCACATATCAACTTGATAAAACATTGATCTTGCCTGTTAACATGGTAGGCTCATCTCAATCTTTCTTTACTATATTGTTGTCAGAGTTAATAGTAGCTCTTAAATATTTAAACTGATTAACTCTGAAAATTCTGTAGTCCACTGACGACTCGACATTCTGTTCTTGTTGTTGCCATGTATTTTGTTTTATCTTCGTTTATTCAAAGTCCAATTTCGTTTAATGCCTTTTTTAATTTTATGAATTCTTCCTTGATACTGACAGTTGTATTTTCCACTATATCTATATTATCAGCGAAAGTCAGCACTATACGAGGACCCTGATTTTTAATGAAAAGCGTTTCTGTTCTTGCCTTTCACACAATGTACTCTAAAGCGATGTTAAAGAGAAGTGGGGATAACGGATCTCCCTGTTTGAGACCACTATTAATTGTAAAGTAGCTCGACAGGTTTTCCTCAAGTCTTACTGCATTTCTAGATCCCTCTGCACAAGATTTTCAATCCACAATCTGTATCATATGCTTGCTTAAAATTTTTAAATAGCTGGTGCAGTATTATATCTAAATTTTATGATTTTTAAAACATCTTATTGCTTTAAAAAACGAAATAAACCAATTACCAAAATTTCTTATTAAATGCATACTTATTTGATTCATTAGCCTAGTTTACACCGCGAGTACCAAATATTCAATACGCGGACCCAATCCCCTATTCTCAAACTCAACGTGCGCGAGTTGACAAGTTTACACGTAAATTATTCCAAATTGTGACTTAATAGGTTTGAGAATATGTAGAGGTTTTAGTCCGCGTACTGAATATTTGGTACTCGCGGTGTAAACTAGGCTAATGAATCAAATAAGTATGCATTTAATAAGGAATTTTGGTAATTGGTTTATTTCGTTTTTTAAAGCAATAAGATGTTTTAAAAATCATAAAATTTAGATTTTTCAATTAATTATTTAATAACTACTTGTTTACTTTTGAAACCCCATAACTTTCATAAGTTTATGTTGTTTAACCAGTTAGCAGCCCATCAGAGCAAACTTTTTGCCTTCAATTTTCTCGAAAACCATCGTTCTGGGCGATGTGCAACAAGAGTACCTTTTTTGTAGGAAAAAGTATGTAGTTTTTAAAAAATGAACCCACGTTGCGAAAAAAATAACCTAAAAAAAGTTATTCACGAATTAACCCCCTACCCTTGCAAAAACTACCCTTTCCGATTTTCCAAATTATTTTTCAGTATCACCATTTGATTTTGGGTCAAAATTTATGGCAGAGGATTTTTTTTCGAAATTTTATCTCGTTTTTTAAGCCTACAATTTCAAAAAACCGTTTTTTAAATTTACCCTTTCAGTGCCCCTAACTCCCTTAATATGCATTTTCCGCCCTATAGTTATAGGAACTTTTTTTAAAATTTTTAGGAGTACTATCACCCCCCGAATTTTTTTACACCATTTCAATGACACCCTGTATAGGAGATTTAAATTTGGTGCCAAAAAAATTGTGCCAATTTTAGTTACTACTATTTTAAAGGTTTTTATTATGCTTTGTTATGTGATATTTAAATGTTTTATAAATTTTGATACTTTAATTTTCTTTATTTTTTATGTGTTCCTATTTGTTTTTTTATTGTCTGTTTGTTAACTCTATATTTAAGTCAGCTTTGTCAACATAATTTTTATGTTATGTAAAAATAAAGCATATTTGATTTGATTTGATTTAAATAATTATATAACTAAATAATAAATAATATGTTTATATATTAAACTGTTATGTTTATGTGTACAAAAGACCGCACAGAAATTTTTGAAAGAGTATTCAAGTTCTACCCACAGGCTGTAACTAATCAATAAACATTTATGCAAAACGTAAATTCTTATTTGATATTGACTAAATTCTAGTTTATAATTTCTTATATAATTTCCTTTCTCTCATTTTCATGGTCGATCAAAATAAAATAAAATAAGCAAAAGGAGTTCCATCCCTAAACCCCTTAACAATGTAATTTACTTGGCGCTTATTGGCCGCAAGTCTTGATCGTGCTCTAAATACGAGGGGTGAAACCACGCCTAACTAAGTCTATACAGAAGAGAGCGTAGCTTTGAATTTTGATACCCTCATATATAAAAATTAATTACTCTTTTGATGTGGAGTTGGATAGAAATACCTATTTTAAATTGATTAAATAGGTTTTATATAAGGAACCTGATTTAAATATTAAAAAATAACCACATTTAAATATAGATAAATCACTTCAGCTAATTAAATTATCAAAATTAAATATGTAATAATTAATTATTATTTTTAAGCTGTCGAAGGTGTCCTTCGACATTGTAAAATAATTTTTAATTTTGATATATGCCATGCCAAATTATTAACAAATTAATGTTTAAAAATGACTTAAGTAATTTTTTATTCAATTTTATTTTACTATTACCGATTCATGGAATTTAATTTTTTTTAAATCACAAAGTATTCAGCTTCTTATACTGACGTTCGTTAACAAACTTCGGGAATTTTTTAACTAATACTGTTATTTATTGAATCTTTTGTGTTTTGATCATAAAATTTTACGTCTTCCAGGGATTTTAAGAAATTGTTCATATTTAGTCACTGAAAATAATAATTTTCATGTACAGTTTAATTATTTAAAAGCAGGTTTTAGATTTTTGCACAACAGTGGTTGCATATGTCAACCTTTAATGTCTGCCGTAGTGAACCAGCGAATTAATGGTATCACAGATTTAACTAGCTAACGCAAGCTTTGCGTTAGCTAGTTAAATCTGTGATGGTATATACAATGTTAATAAATATGGAATTTGGAAAACTTTGTTAGCTCTTTTTTACCATTGTTAGTCAAATTTACCAACAGGATCTTATTTTATTAATTATATATAGTATATGGTTATTCCATTCGAATCTAACGTCACTTCCAACTAGTTAGTTTTATTTGTGCTTGAAATTTTTATTTAGACATTATTTATCTTAATATTAAGTTGTTTAAAGTGTGGCAACGAATATTCATGACGGCTAAAAGTCATACAAAATTTTGTCAGAATTAAATGTAAGTTTTTGATTATAAAACCAGGAGAACACTTATTTTTAAACTATTTTAATAGTCCTCTAAATAAGTTATTCCACTGTCATCCGCAAAACATATTGCTTTGCCCGTCAGTGTAAGGTGAAATAAGTTATTAACATACAGTGTAAATAAAATTGGGCATAAGACAGTACCTTGGACGACCCCTATGCATATTGGGATATATTGAAAGAATATAGAATATACCTTGGGTCGTCCAAGGTACTGTTTTAGGCCCAATTTTGTTTTTTTATTAATTGTTGTGTTTATCGATTGAATTTTGCTTGTCTTAACAGAGATTGATTTTGGTATGCCGTGTTCCATTCGGATTCCTATAGTGTGGTCAAAATTTTTTCGTGATATATTTACCGATCCAACGGGAAGCTCTTCCGTCACTTCTATCATCACTACTATCTGCCATATCAAAACCTCAATTTAAAGATTTGCTTTATTGTATCGGTAATATAAGGGTTGTAATTTATAAGCTTTTAAACTAGGCAGCCAAGTTTATATACTTCAGAGTCATCAGATGTTCATTAAAAAATATTTATTTGATAAACTTTTTAAACTACTGACTCCACTACTCCGATAAATCTCTTTTTTAAAATCCTTTAAGCAAATATTTAATTTTCTCATCCCAAACAAAAAACTACTATCTATTACCCGTAAAACTAATTCATTATGATGACATCTTGATTCTTGATTACATCGATAATCCCGTTGGGGCCCGTGGTTTTGGACCACAGGTCGGCCGCGTGTCGAACATCCTCTTATCGTCCGCAAAAATCTAATCGACGGGTAATCAAATAGCTCGATAAATGCCCAAAAACCGATTATGCCAGTGTGAGCCTTTTTAAAGATTTATCGGATTAGGGTCAGTCATATTGTTTTGGGTTATAGTAATTTGCTAAAAGGATTTTTTGATTATTTTAACTAAGAATGTCTAATTTAAAAAAAACCAAAATTTTGTTTATTTGTCTAATAATTTACATACTATTGTTATTTATAAATATTTTTTATATAGGTTTTTATTTTGATGATAGTGCAGGTTATTAGTAACGGGTAGTTAGTTTCCCTTTTTTCATCCCGTGTTATCAAAATAGATCATTCATAACTTTCTCAAATATTAGAAAATCTCAAATGGCTCCTAAGAGTAATTCAAATTTCTTCATATGATAAAAGTATATAGGTTGGGAAATTAAAGATTACGCATTGTTGAAAATCATGGCAACACCGCTACGTCTCGTGGATGAGCGGGCGCTTGCAAACGTTAAATAGGTATTTGCTGAATTCATTTTAGAGATTTGTTTTCAATGAAATTTGAAAATAGACCGATTTCTTGCAAAAAAATAATTTTAAATGTGATCTTGAATTTTGAAACATCCCTTGGGCTTTAAGATTGTAATAAATGCCACAGTAAGATGTAAGAGCTTTCTATCGAAAGAGTCCAGGAGCAAGAATGATTTAAAGAAATTGTTTGTAGTGTAGTGTACTATACTTCTAGAAGTAGATTCAAGACGATTAAATACAAGTGTTGAAGACGAATTGGCTATGGCCCATAAAACTGTTCCCTGTGACCAGCGGCGAAAAATGAAATTTTGTGAAGCCATGCTGAAAAAAGCAAAGGAAAATAAAACTTACGAAGTCATCTGTTTTTAGATGAATCTTTTATTCCATTACATAAGAAACATAATAGTTCTGTTTGGACTAGTATTTTGGGCAACCAGAATATAGAGCAATTTTTTTATTAATGGTACTTTACTAAAAGTAATTGCCCAAAAATACTTTGAGTTGCTGCAAAACCAAGTTCTTCCTACCACTCAAATCCTCCGTGATTTAGAACTGGGGAAGCCAACTATTTTCAATAAGTTGGCTTTCCTGCTCATGGTTATGATAAAAGAATTTTTAACAAAAATTTTTCCAAACCATTTTATTAGTGGGATTGGCTATATTAAATGGCCCAAATCTCTAGATTTTTGTACCCAAATAAGTTTTATTTTTGGATCGTTTGGAAAATGGTGTCCATGTTTATATTAAGACTTGTATCCTTGAAGACCTTCAGATTTTATCAGGGTGGTGTGCTTCCAACAGGCTCGTATTTAATGTAAGAAAGAAGTCTATTATGGGGTTTAAGTGCGATGTTCAGGGTCTGATGTTTGACGAAAATTCCCTCTTGCAGAATAAAAAGTGCTGCAAGTTCCTAGGAATTACCATTGATGGTTGCCTTCGGTTTGAAGATCATATTTTACATTTAGCTGGGAAATTATCTTCTGGATATTTCGCAGTAAGAATGGCAAAACAAGAGCTGGGAGGGGTGGTTGCACGTTCAGTGTACTTTTCACTTATTGAATCTCATATTCGGTATGGCTTGCCTTTTTGGGGTTTAACCAATAAGGGGCTACTTAACATTATCTTTGTTATTCAAAAAAAAGCAGTTAGATACCTGTGTTCTGCTAAGTTAAGAGATTCTTGCAAACCCCTCTTCATTTCTGAAAAACTCTTTTTTCACTCTTTATCTTAGAAACAGCTGCTCTTATTCACAAAATTCCCAAACTACCCTCTGACACTGGCCATTTGACTCGTCGTGTAAATGATGTTCCCCTACCTATTCCTACGTCTTCCCTTACCAAAAACTCATTAATTTACATAAGTAAAAAAATTTACAATCATGTTCCTCTGTGTGTTAGACATATATCGGATGTTAAGAAATTTAAAAGAGAATTAAAGTCGCTTTTATTGGCTAAGGCATATTATAACCTGGATGACTTTTTTAATGATAGGTTTTAACCTTGGACATGTTGGAAAGTTTTCTTTTTTTCCTTTTTTCTTCACTAGTTTTGTCAACAAGTTTACCTTTTTTTAGTAATTGATTGTTTTATTTAGTTATCTTAATTTAAGTATGTTCAAAAAGTTTTGTCTTCTTGTGTTTAATTTTGTTCATTGTTTTGTCAATTTTTGAAATTGTATTTGTGTTTTGTTTTTTTAGCTTGTAGGATGCTTGTACACAAGATTATTCTTACGTAATATAGCACATTTTCTTTCTTTCTTTCTTTCTTGTTCTGGGATGTATTTTATAGGTATTTGCAAGCAAATAGGGTAGAAAATAAAGATCTTATTTCACACGAAATTCCTTTTTTTATTATGACGACCGTTTTCGCGATTACAATCTTATCGCATTATCAGTTCGAGGACTAAAAGTAAAAGTTTAAATTTACATAGATGCTAAGCTTATCAAAAATTAGTAAAATAGAACAGTACAGTTAAAATTAAACGAGTAAATCTCATTACAAGATAACAAATATTACACTTAGGTTTAAAACAATAACATCTAAACAGCACCCTTATAACACAATAAACAAAATAATCTAAAAAACTATAATAACCGCCATTCAAAATAATCCGATCAACGGAGTCATCTATATCTAGTTTTTATAATTAAGAAAGAACGTTACAAAGAAATCCATATATCGTATAACTTAATGAGTACTAGATAGCGGTACCCAGAGTAACTTTAAAATATTTTTTTAAAACAGTTAAACAGATATCTCCACCAGTTTACATTAAGAAAGCAACAGGGTTTTTTATTAAAATAAATTAACAGGAATGGGAGGAAAGAGTTATTCAAATAAAATATGAATTAAATTAGTTTCAGGAATGTTAATCTGAATATTAAGTGATTTATCATATTCTTTTTTGAGAGATCTTTTTATCTCAGTAATTCAAGGTTATTTAGATTTATGTTGTCCTGAACTCTATGTAAAATCTTGTAATTATTTAGTAGAATCGATCGGTGACCAGTCTCCATAATATGCTTAGCAAATAATGACTCCGGATTATTTTGTCTAATGCATCGGTCATGTTCGCTAATCCGAGCTTTGAAACTACGCTTCGTTCTACATACATAAAAATAACCACACTCAGATTTTTTTATTTTTGGAGTTATCTTAAGGAAGCCATTTACAAACACGAAAGTTTATTTTTTAAGAGGTTAAATTTTATTTTTTATAGTGTTAAAATTTTTCTACTTTTATCAGAGTTTATGTATTTTTTATTAGAATAACGCTTTAATTTCCATAATGCAATAAACAGCATAGTAAATATTTTTATATTACGTTTCTATATAAGTTGTACACTGATGTATGTAAAGCCCGCATCAGAAACATATGCTGTAATGTAATGCCTGAACTTTCGCGTAAAATTTTGCAAGTAATATAGTTACTACGTCGTACCAACTTAAACGTCGAAATATATACTTTGTTCGTACTGAAAAACAATAACGTAGTAGGTGAGTAGTAGTGAGCGCACTAAATGAATGCCTGCGCGTTGCCATATTTAGGGTTTAAGCACCTTTCGATGCGTAATGATCGATTTCCTAACCTGTATACAAAATTGTTTTTAATACCTGGCGATGAGATAAAATATGCTTATAACGAAAGACCGAAAAAATAAAAATGATGCCAAAATCCTGGAAAATAACGATATTTGCAATGCCTCTCGAAATAGACGTATAGTACATACAATCAATCCGGCAATTCCAGATTTGATGTTAATAAATCCTTGCAACTTTGGTTATTCTCTAATAGAAGAGAATATAATTCTTAATTTAACTTTTCAGTTAAGTCGTAAGTGATACCGAAAATTGTAACGAACGAAAAATCAGATTATTAAGTGATCTACAGTTTACCTTCTGGGAAAAGAGCTATACAAACACCAAGAAAACAAATTAGAAGACGCTACAATTACAAAAGAAAATAGAATTTTACGAAATGAAAATTTAAAATAAATTCACCGCAATCGGGACCATAATATTAAAATTTACAAATAATTTAAATTGCAAATTTACAAAAAAAAGGACTAAGAAAAAATTTATTTTGACGCCTTCAGCACCCTCTAACTTTGTTCCCATTGGTTATACAGCATCACTCCTAAAAAGAAGTTATTTGTAATGCCTGGAAGAAATAACAAAGGACATCAGATTCTAAAAAGACATTAAAAAAAATAAGTTAAATTCTTAGAGACTTAATAAATTACTTCAGAAGTCTGGAATATATCACAAACTATTTTATATCATATCACCTAAAATAAAAATTATATCTATATAAAAAAATTATTTCTATTGTCTAGCGAAAAAATTACATCAAATGCCTGGCATAAATGAACAATTATAAAAAAATCCTGGAAGTCATAAAAATGCATCCAAATTCCTGGAATATAAAAAAATACGTAAAATGTTAGTTGTTTTAAATAATCGAAGGATATAACAAATTATTTCTAATGCCTAAAAGACGAAAAAATAAGGCAAATTCTTGCAGATTTAATAAATAAAAGTTTCTATCTAGTTCCTGAAAAGTTTAAAAGATCACCTAAAAAAATCATTTAAAAAAATTGTTCAAACGAATTACTTGAGAAAGCGTATATAAATTATTATATTATTAAGTCTTAGATGGACAACAACATCAATAACCATAACAGACTATGGAAAAACATCAAATACTTCATAAAGGCAGTCTTAAAAGAAAGGAAATATCAAAGATTGTATTAGATGGAAATATTATTGCAGATCAAAAGAAGCTTTCATTCCAATTTAACAATCATTTTGGAAGTTTTGGTGACCGAATGGTAATAAATGAGAATAAATAACAGTTTATTCTGAGCTGTATTAGGTAACTTTTTTAAATATGCGCGTAATATTGTCTAGGAATCAGTTTAGTTTTAGAGAGGGGATGTCAAAATAAAATATATCAACCAAGGATGCTTTAGCTAAGTTGCTACTAACTTATTTCTAACATTGACAAAGGAAAAAATGCATGCGTGTGTTCTTGGATTTGGTTAGTGAATTTGATACCGTTGATAATAAATAAATAAATAAATAAATAATATCTTTATTTAGCAAAAGCTACATTCAATAAAAACATAAATGAAATATAAAGTAAAAGTTGGTCATAACTGTATCAGGACACTCCGGTTTGTCCATGGATGGTCTCGGTAATCCAGAAACAGCATCCCGGTTCCAGAAATATCCTGTCAGAGGTAGACCATAAATTAAAACTAGTCCTAACCTAAACATTATTTCCTTGCCCCACTTATTAAAAGTTAATTGTTGTTTGCCTTATAATAATAAAAATAATGTCGACACAGGTTGATCGAGTCGGTTCGGTTGCAAGCAGCCGATGACACACATTTGGAACTTGGTTGACCTTGCTGACCAGACACATTGGTCCCCCCGTGTAACACTTAGAAATGCTTCGGTAGTTCCAAGAAGCTGTAACCAGTATCCCGGTTGGCCCAAAAATACCCAGTCAACAGATAAACCCAGAATCAAGATGATGATTGGAGCGGAAACAATGCATACTATAGTAAAACTTGTAATCTCTCTCTATAGTAAACTGCATACTAAAGTAATACAATTTTTGATGTTAGCAGGCAAGTTGTTAAATAGAATTAAACCTTTGTATAGAACTGAATTATGCATTTGGGTTGTGTTACATCTGTCGACTAGTATGAAGTCTATACGATTTCTCGTATTATAGTTATGTATATCTCCAAAAACTCTTAATTTATTACAAATATAATCGGGGAGCATCTGATGTTTAAAATTTTTTAAATAGTTAATAGTTAATAGTTAATTTAAAAATAAATAAATAAACGTTATACAAAATTCTTTGATATACAGACAACATATCTAGGACACCCAACATAGAGACAACAGGCGTGTAACGATTACAATTTAGAATCAGTCTCATAGCCCTATTTTGAATTCTTTCTAGTCGGTCAATTCTATACCGTGGCAAGTTAAACAATAATGTTGAACAGAACTGTAAATGAGGAAGAGCAATGGCGTTGTAAAGTTTTAATTTGATGTACATTGACAAATTTTTTCCAATTCTTGTGATAAATCGAACTTTTTTTGAAAATTGTCTCATTACATAATCTGCATGAGCATGGAAATCCAGATTAGCATCGAAAATTGTTCCCAAATATTTAATTTCTTTGGCATACAAAATACTTTCCCCATTCACAGAAATCTGTATATTGCCCATGTCTATAGAACTTAGTCTAGATTTCTTGACAAATATACAAAACTTGGATTTACTTGCATTTAAACTTAGTTTATTTCTACAAAGCCAGATGAATAAGTTATTGAGTTCAACGTTCATGACCTGTTGCAGTTGATGAATGTCTTTACTCACCACATATAACATTGTATCGTCAGGAAACAACACCACATTACACCCCCTAAGTATATAAGTTGTATGTACGTTATTGTGTAAAAACTCAGTGCGTTTGAGCTCAGTTATTTATAGCCAAAGAATACAATACTATTTACTGGAAATGAGTGATTTTGAATCATCGGAAGAATCTGAATTATCAGAATTTTGTTGATTCCGACACAGATTTTGGTGAAGATTTACTTGAAGAAGGAATAAGGCCCAAAAATCAAAACTATTTTGATGAAACTGTGTCCTAATTTAATAGAATAGAATTTCTCGACTATTTTAAGAGTAAACTTTAAGACCAAAAGCAACAAATAATTACACAATTTTGAAAATATACACCTATTTTAAGGTTGTATTGTATTTTTTTTGTTTATGTTTTATTTATTTTCCCACTTTTCACTGGCCTAAAAAAGTGAGGTTATTTTTCTTGCTCTTCTTTTTTTTAATATGAACTCTACCAACCCAACCCAACCCAACCCAACCCGCATTTGATGTTCGCACAGAAGGTCTCAGATCGATCAGAAGTTGTAATATTTTACGCATGCGCATTAAGAATGGTTTGGAAACAGTTTCAAACTTCTAAGAAATTTGCAGTGAGAATAAACCTTTAGTCTCCATATTACTTGACAGCATTGATTTCTAGCAGACACAGCTGTAAGATAGGATACAATTCAATCAGTCAAGAATTTAATATTACTACGTGAAAACCAGGCGACAGATTTCTGATGTATTAATTTTCTTTAAAATATTGATTGGTTGGTTATATTGTCCAACTATTTTGTAAGAAATTTTAAAGAAATCTTGCAAAAGTAACTTTTTTTTCCAAATTAAATGGAGAATCTTGAAGAAGAGTTGACTTCTTATAAATAAATATTTCATCTGCTTGCAGATTTGAGGCAAAAAAGAACCAATTCCCTCCGTATGTCACGCCACTGGCATTTTTTTTTAAATTGACTTCATCAGTAATTGACAATTCACTTCAATAACCTGCATGCTAAATGTAATTAAAATTAAGCTGGTAGTTTAGAAGTTATGATAAGGAAACAAATAATTATTCTTAACTTTAACACCCTGTATCTTTGTTACCAAACATTTCTAAGAAAAAATTTATAATGAAAGTCTATTTCTTTTTAAATTCTCTATCACGTATTAAAATTAATGACTTTTAAACTGGACCATGCAGTATATATTCGGCTACATTACAATCGTCGAGAAATTCAGCCAAGATCATTTCAAAATGAGTTTTTCCGTAAATAGTTGGTTGGGCATTAATGATGGTAATGATTGCGGTCCCCATTTTTTACCCCCAAAATAAACTCAAAGCTGTTGATGAAGCTTCTTAGTCTTAAAAACTCAGCAAGCCTATGTTTAAACGAAGAGAAAAAATTGAGTGGCCAGCAGGGTCACCTGACCTAACTCCATTAGATTTTTATCTTTGGAGCTACCCGAAAAGCAAAGGATATTCTACAAAACCAAGAAATATTGAACACCTAAGAGACAAGAAACTTTTAAATTCTTAAATTATTAAGTTTATTAGTTAAATTAGTTATTAGTTATTAGTTAAATTCACCGCAGATTTTAGGAAACTTGCAAAGGGAATTCTACCCTCGATTAGCACTTTGTCAAGAAGTAAACCGTTTTCATTTGGAGCAGTTAATAAATTAACAAGAGATTAATTAGTTGATTTTAATTGTAATTTTTCAAATTATTAATTTTTATAGCTATTTATGTATCAAGGGCATTGTAAGGACGATGATGGGCATTAGAGTCTAACAATGCCCGTGGTGGATACAATGCTTTATGTTTTACCTAAAAATTGATTTTTATGAACAAAAATAATTTTAATATTAATTAAAAAATAGGATCTACCTGTACAGGTATGTACAGAAATTTACCAAGTGACTTGCAGTGATTATTTAAGTTTGACTTTGATGTTTCTGTCAGTTAGTCAGTTGGCATTTTTCGTTTAAATATTTGCTTAAAATGGAAGAAATTCCACAAAATATAAGAGAAAAGGCCATAAAAGCGACCGAAAATCTTTTGCCAGTTAAATCAAGGCAACAGTATGATTGGGAGTATGGCATATTTGGTATTTGGAAAGATGCCAATGCAATTGTTCAAATAACCGAAACCGTTCTAATGGCATATTTTCAGGAACTGGTAAGTTATTGATTTTATTTTAATACATATATATGTTTAACAAATTTTAATATTTTTAGTCGGAAAAATACAGTCCAAACTCTCTCTGGACCAATTATTCTACACTTAGGTCTACGTTAATGGTCTATAAAAATATAGACATCTCGCAATACCATCGTCTCATATCTTTTTTAAAAGTTAAGTCGAAAGGATATGTCCCAAAGAAGTCTAAAGTTTTGGAAGGAGAACAAATAATAAAATGTATTAAGAAGGCTCCTGATGATATCTACTTGGTACACAAAGTCATATTGGTAATGGGTATTTTTGGAGGTTTAAGACGAGACGAGTTGGTCAAAATGACCATTGATGATATTGAAGATAGAAGAAAGAACGGTCTTGGTTATAAAGGTACCAGAAACTAAAGCTTCAACTTTTTTTTAGTAAAGTTTTACTATCATTGAAGAAGATTTAGGCGCTTTAAATTTAATAAAAAACTTTATTTCCAAAATAAAAATTACAATTTTGAAATGTCCCGGAAAATGTAGCTGAGCCCACTATAGAATGGTCGGTCTTTTTTGTGATGGTAGTGGTCGCAGCACTAACGCTATTTTGTATAGTTTGTAAATTGTCCATTAAAATTATTTTTGTATAAAATGGATGTTTATTCTTTATTATGAGAGAAATAAAATTGGATAAGCAATAAAATTTCCGGGCATTATCATAATGCCCGTGTGATAGCAGGTATTATTGCTACCATAACATATTCCGTTTCTAAGGTATTATAAATCAATAATAGATAGGTGAAACATAAAAATAATTATTACACATGCACATCTCGTCTAGTAAGGACTTCGATTTACCCTCGCCAAAAAGGAACAAAGAGGCAGCTGTGCAATTAAATATTACTAAGAATTAATTAGGCATATCGGCTAAACTTGTGTTATTTTCTCAACATGAGATTGCCATCCCACTGACTTTGTGCCACCTGAAATACCACCTAAACATAATTTTGAGTGGGCAGAGAGTTAAGTGATACCGTTCTTTAATGAAATGCCTTAAATGGGTTTCAAAGTGTATTACAGTGTGTTATGGATTTAAGTGAACTTATATAAATAAACGATTTCGTAACGTTTAATCATAACCTTATCTTAACTTTAATAATTTTATGCCGTTTTAGATTATTTTATTGTAGTATTTCAAAGATGCATAAATAACATCAAGAAAAATACATATATTGATGAACTTAATAAATGAAGAACTTAAAATACATTAGAAAATAAATACAATATTACTAAATATATTTACACCTACCTACTTATTACCTTTTAAACTTGTCCAACAAAAGCAAATGCTCCTCACTGGAATTTGTTTTTTTTTTTGTAGGTTTTACACTTTTTTGTACTTCAAAAGATATAAAATATATTGATGGTATCCCCTTGAAGCAGTTTAATGCAGTCAAGGATTTGTGTGTCTTTTTGGACCCAAGCAAAGATAATTATACTAACGAAGTTTACTATTATTTTCTTTGACCCAAGTCTTATTTTCTCCCACAACTTTATATATACTATAAATAGAGCTTTGTTATCTGTTAGCTATCTTAAAATCTACCTAATAAAATATTGAGATATTATGTATTCGTAAAATCAGAAGGAAACCTTTCTCTAAACAGTCTAAACACATTGAAGTGATTCCGATGAAAAAAATTAAGTTCCTATTATTTTTAATTATATTTTTTGCGAACTTGGAACTTGCAACGATTAAAATCATATTAATGTTTTTTTAAATTTATAATACAAATTTTTTCAAATTAAAATTATTTAAAAATTTTTCTTATTAGTATACTGTAATTACAAATAATAATTGGTAAATCGAGTTTCAAAGCGTAAAAAGACACAAAAAACCACCAGTTCGAAGATTCAAGTAGATGAGACGACTGAAGAAACTTGAGCCTCTTATTATTTCACATTAAGTTGTGGGGATGTGCAATGGTCAATGAAAAATAATACGCGTTCTGTACGATTTTAGGAAGTACGCATTAAAGGGTGGGAAAGTTTTGTATTAAAGACGATGAATACATCAATGTGTTTTGGTAAAACCAATAAAAGTAAAACATAATATAGCTTAAGTAAAGATTAGTAGTTAGTCTATGTAGTGAGTAGATTAGTGTTATTTTTCTGTTATTTTTTCCCCTACTCTCTTTGTCTCTCTCGATTGGTGGCTTCCTGAGTTTCCTTAGGAAAATGCATATAGTTTAGCTGCTATGGCTATTCACACCAACTTCCTTACCCACGTCTCTGGTACATTTTTGAAATATACTACATAGATTTTTTTAGGCCTGATATCTTAAAAATTCTTGTGCTATTAAGGAGCTTCTAAAGTAGTCCAAAAATTATTACGGAGGGTTGTTGGGTGGGGTCAGAAATAAAACAGAAACCTGTTTACCTAGCAAACTAGAATCAACAATAACAATACAAAAAATAACCCACAATAACACCTACAATTTAACCCATGTTAAAAATAATTCTACGCTCCTTTTATAAATGTGTTTTAATTATAACTAAAGAAACCTAGATTTAGTGCCCTGAGGATGACTTAATATAAGTCGAAACGTCTACATTTAGGTAAACAGGTTTCTGTTTTATTTCTGACCCCACCCAACAATCCTCCGCAATATTGAAGATATTGGGTCACAAACACGAAACAAAAATTATTAACTTATTACTCAAAAAGATTTGAATGGAAGCTTTTTTTCGTAAAGATTTTTTCTGAAGTCTTCTACTGTGGAAGTATCTAATGATGGTGAGCCAAAAAATTATTAACATGTTAGTCAACATCTCAGTAAAGTTTTTTTGGATAAAAAACTTTTTTTTAAGTTGTGGTATTTGAGAGCATTCAAAATAGCACAAAAATAGTTTAAAGTTATTAAGCAAAAAAATTAATACAAGCTCTTTTGCATAATAAAGATTTTTTAATTATCTTATGCTATTGGGCCAACATCTAATACAGCCCAAAATTGACTAAATTCTTAGGCAAAAAACTTTCATACGGGCATTTTTGCATAATCTTCTTTTTCGAATGCATCTCCATTGATGGTTCTTTGCGATAATATTTTCCATCGTTTCTTTGTTTTTTGCGATGTGTATCAGCGATTCAGTACATCATGTTATTCTTCACTGTCTAATTTTACGTAGCCATGACATTTTCTTTCTTTCAATTTCTCTTCTTCCCTCAATCTTCCCCTGGATCATCAACTGCAAGAGTCGATATATTTTACTCCGCATGATGTGCCACACATAGGCTGTTTTCCTCTTATTAATTATTTCAAAGAGTTCGCGTTTCTTGTTGACGCGTCTAAAAACTTCCTCATTTATTTTTTTTGAAGTTCAGGTCATCTTAAAGTCCTGCAGTTTCTTAATTGCACTCATCTGCAATGTCCACCAGAAGCACGAATCTTAATCGGAAGTCAAGGTCAAGTTCCGAGCAAGCAAGCACATTCCCAAACTTATGTATTTTTCATAGAAATAACTTTTTTCATTTACATCAAGGACTGTCTGGTTATTTTTATTGACTACTAGGGCCGGTCTTTTTTTTTGTATGTTTCAGCAGTCCTTTCTTCAGATTTTTGTGTAGGTTAATATCGTCGTGTGGTTTTGAAGGTGTTTTATTTCAATACATTTTCGTTTAAGCCATACATTCTTAAGTTTGATCTTGCGCGTTTTTGTGTGTTTCTGTACATGCTTTCGTCCGCTACGCAAGATCTCATCCAACATCCATTTTTGCTTTTTGCTTCTTGTTGGATATCCTAGTCTGTCCTGCATACCAGCTGTCACAACATCCGTGACATTTATCCTTAGTGATGTTAAATTTTTTTCAATGTTTTTCGATCCTTCGTTTCCTCTATTGCTATCAGTCATTGTGTGCTTGATCGTTTATTACTTGACAGTGTATATTTTCTAGCAGCTATCAATACTACGTGATCAAAAGTTACATCTGCACCAAGATATATGCTAGCTCTTTTGATAGTCAAACTAAATCTTTGGTTTATAAAGATAAAGTCTATGTGATTTCTTATTACGTTGTACGCTGTTTGATGGAGACTTCCAAGTATAAAGGTTGCGAGGATGAAATTGATATCATATATTAATGATTTTCATGTTTTCTTCTTGGCAGAACTGTAATAAGCACATATTTAATTTCAGACTCCAAGTCCACAAGGTTTAAGTATTTCCTCAAATTGGCCTCTTTCTATCTTAGCATTGAAATCGAAAAGTTGACATCGTGCTTTTTGGTCAGTTTATGCAGCTCCTTGATTTCGCCATAAAATTGTTCTACGTTTTGGTAAAAAAAACTGTTATCAGCCATATTAGAGAAGTATCTAAAATACCCTAAATGTTACTAAATTATTTCAAAAATTTTATAGAGGCCTTTTTGCATTATAAAGAATTAAATTATAGCAAACTTGCCAAAAAAGCTACTGCCATCCAATGCCTGATATTTTTGTAGAGAAATGTAGCAATGAAGTTTTTAATCTCCTTAAGATAACGCTACAAATAAAAGTCATTTGGTAAAAAAGGGAGGAGTTGAATGGCAGGAAGAACTTGGTTTTTTAGCAACTCAAGGTATTTTTCAGCTTTCAAAGTACCGTTAATGAAAATGGCCCAATAACTTGGCCGTCCAAAATACTAACCCAAACATTCAATTTTTGCGGGTACTGAATACGGAACTGAAAACTTGCTCGTTTTCCTAAGACCAGTAACGAACAATGCAGATATTGTGTTTACCATGCAATGGAAAAAAGGACTCATCTAAAAAACTCATCTGTTGACTGAAATCAGACGATCGGAATCTGCCGCGCCGCTTACCAACCAACGTGAAGCGGTGTTGCCATTTATAATGCCTATGTGTAGTCTTCTATTCGCCAACCTGTATAGGCTCTATCGAAAGATTCTCATAAACTTTTAATAATAAAAAATATAGACACTATCAAATTGTTTAGCATCTTGGGTTAAAAATTCACTTTAAAAAGAAGAATTCGTTGAACGTATATACACTTGCGTGCATAGAAGTCCGCCCACAGTAAACTTCTGAATTTTTTAAAATTATTTATCAGATCAAAAAAAGACATTTGCTGTTTGAAAGGCAATTTAATATGATTTAATGTTAGTTTATATTTATGAAAATTTATTTCGACGTCATATGTTTAACATAGCGAAATTAATACATTAGGCAAATCAAGCTTGTTTATTATTAACATAAATAGACTTGATGCAAAATTTCTCCGATATATCTAGCAGCCGTTACACCTCTTCTTCCATAAACATGGTCGCCCATATGAATGAACTAAGGGTCGGTTCGTACTCCTATAGATATGGCAGTCCAGATCATGAAGAAATCACCTCCATAACCACAGCGCTCCTTAAAGCAGCAATCTACAAATCGCTGTCTTGGTCTTCGGTAAACTTTCATTTCGGTCGTTATCATATTCTGCTCTCATCTAAGAACAGAGCAGATCCCGTGATCCACCGTTCAATTCACATGACTACAGTCTTCGCCTTACTGTCCACTGACTTGAATGGCATTAAGGTGATGATTTCTTAATGTTGTTGACACAAGAAAGTGGTCACCACGAGCGGTTATAAATTGCCTTCTGCCTGTTCTAGGTTGCCTATAAAAGGATTAACTTTTCTCATAATGTTGGCACACTTTTCGAACCGCTGCGTGTGACATTTCCAATAATTGTCCAGCAATAACGAAAAATATGCAAATTTCATTTGCAAACACAATAAATTTAATATTTGACAAATTTATGATTTTCGTTACATAAACACGTTTTATTTAGTTCCCGGTTGCTACGCGTATAAACGATAACCCTTCTTTATATTTTTATACTCACATTAAAGCATATATTAAATTGACTTTCAAACAGCATATTTCTTTTTTTTTGATCTGAAGAATTTTTAAAAATATAGTTGTCAAAAGTGAGCCGATTTCTATGCACGCATGTTTACACTTGTTTTTTTATAAATTTATTTATAAAAGCTTTAACATATTAAGACTTTTATTGCAAAATCAAATATGCTGTAAAGTATTGTAAACTTGTTTATTTTTGGAACAATAAAATGCTTTGGGATGAATTTAAACATTAACTTGGCTAAAGTCAAGGTTAAGCTTTGTGCAACACATAACGGGTTCCTTATATTGCTGGCTTTTGCATAAGTCTTCTCTTTGCAAGAACTTCAATTGTTTTTAGCGAGTATATACTTTTTAATTTATGTAATAAATATTTGGTGACTTTTTCAGCGTATGCTTTCTGCATGTTGATTTCTACTATAATCTTATAGCACAGCGAAGTCGACAATAAATGCCCATTTTTTGGGTTTATTTATATATAGGATGGCAGGCTTATTATCAAAGTTTATATATTTCAACATTTTTCTATATATTTGAGTCTATATATTGAAAGAAATATATAGACTTTGTTATTATGCTGTATCTGCTTATCTGTTATGTCCCAGTAAACGTTAACAAGATCACTTTCAGTAAAAATAGGGAAATTAATATATATAATATATATAAATAATTTCAGGGAAAAATATTGCATCGTGGTAGCGTGGTTCTCTCAACCGCAATTGTGGTTGATAGTATTTATACTTAGTAAGGAGGGCTCTCATTTTTCTTTCTAAGTTTGCAATATCCATTTTATTCCATGTAATTATATCAAATGAGTAGTCCAGTACTTAGCACCCGTCTCATTCTTTTTGACATTCTGTTATATCTTCTTCTTTTATGGTCCGATGGTCGATTCTTTGTGCTTGTTTAACCCCTAAGTACTTATAAGTCTCCCCTACTTGACTGGATCCAGTTTCCATTTTCCATCTCAAAATTACCTTGATTAACCTTATCTTTTTCGATATTAAGAGTCCGACCCTTATACATCCCAAAATTCAGGCTATTTTATTATTATTATTATTATTATTATTATTATTATTATTATTATTATTATTATTATTATTATTATTATTATTATTATTATTATTATTATTATTACTATTATTATTATTATTATTTACAGCCAGTTAAGGCTCGCACTCCCTCTAAGGGGGAGGGGGGGGTCATTTACTTATCCCAGATACCTGCGATATCAAAAGGATGAAGCTCTGTGGTCTGTGTCTGTGGGGGCCTTTTCGGTGTCCTTAAGTGACCTGAAATGTAGAGTTATCTCCTAGAAATTTCCGGGTGCGGCGAGCAGTTGCCAGTAGTACTGCCTTTTGCATGTGCTTATATAGATGTTCGCCAGTTCCTAGTTGTTTATGGTATTCCAGTAGACTCTTCGGTATTACACCCGTTGTCTGGCATGGTCTGAGCATTATCTATTCTTCATTGCCTTCCGATTTGAATTTCTAGATCTCTGTATTTGGCGATTTTCTCAGTGTATTTCTCTTGCAGCGCATGCACAGCGCATGCGAATGTTCGCTTTCTGGAGGACGATATAGATGTTCCTGTGCAGTCCCAGTTTCAAGAGGCTAGCTTCTAGTGATTTCGGTATAAGCCCTGTAGGTGATAATATTATATAACTTATTTGCATGCCACATTTGTCGGATCTCAAAAGCTAGATATTTACTTACCTTCTCCTGATACTTAATACGTTGTTGTTATTTGGTATCGCGATGTCTATTAGAAATCTGTTATTCGTCACCTGTCTGTCGGTGATAATGGGCCTGTCGTAGTAGATTTTAAAATTGTCGCTCTTAAGTACCTTCTGGGCTTGATACTTATAGTATGAAGTGCAAATATTAATAAGTCCATACTTGTTGGCCAACTTTTGATAGATGATGTTGCAGACCTGATTATGTCAATGAAGATAATCGGTAATTGCCAATCGATATTTGCATCCAGATGTTATGTGCTGGATTGTTTCCGATACTTGGTGACACTTCCTGTATTTGTCCGACTCGGTGTTTGGATCCGTAATGATGAATTTCTTATAGTTGTTAGTATATATGACTTGATCTTGAATTGCCATCATAAACCCTTCTGTGTCAGGAAAGATTTCGCCTCGAGAGAGCCACCTGTTGAATGCCTCTTGTCGATAAGAAGTTGGTTAAGGTCGTGATAGTGTCGACCATAGAACTCTTTTTGAGCCCATTCCTCCATCTTTGTAGTGTCCGATTTTACTTCAGACGTTAGTTCAAGCGAGGCGAGATTAAGAGGCGTATAGTTCTTGTCTGCCTTCGCAACGGTATTATGGAGGCTTGAGGTTCGAGCTGTGGTGTAGAAAAACTCTCGTAAATTACTTACTTGTCGGGAATGTAGATTGCTAACATCGACTTGACCTCGTTTTTCCTCTCTTCTTGCCAACGTCATTCGGAGGATTGATGATTTTTGGGTGGTGACAACTATGTTTGGTCATGAGGGTGCGTGTGAGCCTTTGAATTTCTTCCAAATCCGTTTTAGTCCATTTGGGAATGCCAAATGAATAAGTCAACACAGGCATTGCATAGGTGTTAGTTGCCTGAATTCCATCACATGCATTTGATATCACGGGAGAATTTTTGCGTAATATCCAGCAGCTGTCGTATTTGTTTTTCTGCATAAAGCTTTATATCATCCATGTAGAGGAGACGTGAGACAAGACAATTGGTGATTCTGTTGGCTGTGATTTTAAAACCATATTTGGTATCATTTAACATGGTAGATAGTGGATTCATTGCAAGGCAAAACCATTATTATTATTATTATTATTATTAATTGTTTTATCAGCTAAAAAACTCCTAGACTAAATAAGGTAAACTAACATCCTAAATAAAAATACAGTTTGAACCTAAGTACGAGAGAAAGATTAAAATCAAAAATTACCTATTTAAAACGTCTAAAACAGCCAGGAACTCAACCGGGACAAAAAATTATGACGTGCTCATTATTACACACAACAAATAAACTATGGTTAACTTTTAAGAATTCGTTCAAAGAAAATTAAATAAAGCGAATAGATGCAACATCAAATCAATAAATTGAAATTAAAAAAAAAAACTCTTGTTCTACCAAACGTCAGAACCCAACACCCCCACGCTCAAACATAGCGACAATTCAATTTGGGTTTAATGAAAGATAAACGATGTTGAGCGAATGAATAAAAATTAGTTGTTAATATTGTTAAAAATCAAACCCGATTCAAATTTAAATAGTTCGTTCACATAAACCAAAACGGGGCTTTTCATAGCTTCCGGATTGGCCTACGTAAATTGCTGCGCATTCGTTACAATTCAAGTCATATACGCCTGAGTTCGAAAGTATATGAGGTTTGCCCTTTATTTTCACAATATTTATTTTTATAGTATCTGTCGTTCTAAAGGCAAGTGAGACATTTAAATGCTTAAAAGACTTGACCAAGCCTTGTAAGATATCTCCAAAAAATGAAAGACATCTAAAGTTTTTGATTGTTTTAGGTGCATCAATTAAATTGAAGGAAAGTTTATATTTATTTAAGAAATTAGTTTGTTGATAGTGCCCAAAGCGAAACCGTTGCTAATGGCTATCTGCCTGATTGTATTATTTCTGAGAAGAGGTAATTCAAATAGCTGAAAGAAAAATGAGTTAAAGGTAGAAAACTTATGCAAGGACGAGGAGTTGGAGAAAAATTGAATAATGTAATCTGTAGTTGAGTCTTTTCTAAAATTAAAATTATTCGATTCTATTGTTATTACGGGTAAAAATAAGTCTAGGAATGATAATTTTGCTTAAATTTTTTTTCGATGGTAAATCTACTCTTTTGGTATAAAGAATTGACAAATAATAAGAAATCGGCAAGTTGATCATTAGTTGCGTCTCATGTTATAAAAATATCATCAACATACGTCTTATAGTTATAAGGAAAATGGAAAACTTACTTTACATTATTTTATCTTCTAAGTTACTCATAAGTACTTTACTTAAAAAAGCTGATAAACACGACCCCATAGCCAAGCCATTATTGCTTATTTCAGATTAAATCTGATTTCATTATTAAATCTGAAAAAATTAAGTCAAGTACCAACGTGAGAAGAGAAGAAAGGTTATCCGTAGCTAGCTTAATTAGGGAGACCATTACCGCGCAACATTTTTTGAACTAATGTAATACAGTCATGTGGAGGAATACTAGAAAAATGGTTTTTACATTTAGGGCAATTTAACGGGAATTTTTATTTAAGATAAGGGTATTAGCAAAATCAATACAATTTTTTACGTAGTTAGTTTTACGTGGTTTATTTAATTTTTTAGGGATTTTGGAAATTCAGTATTTCTCTAAAAATGTTGTTGAGACCACGAAGACAAGTTTTAAGCTGAGGAATCAACAAAATACATAACCAGTCTAATTATTACGTCCAAATAGGATTTTGGACAATTCGTGAAGACTTTGTTTCATAAATATCACGTCAAAATTAAATTAACAGAACATGTAAAATATCTTATTAAATACATAATAATTTGACTGTTCAATTTAAATTACCTTGAATATTTGTGGCGGCTGCATATTTGCTTATAATAACAAAAAATATATATAGGTATTCTATCCCTTTTCACGCCATACATACGATAGGCTCTTCAAAACTAATGAAGTGGTCCGCTATGTAATAGAAGACACCCTCGGTCAAATACGGGGGGAAGCAGCGAGGGGGCGGTCATATACGTAAAGTCCGCTCGTCACAGGGTGATATTATTTACTCTTCATGGCCGTGCATCGCATTATTGGCCACACAGTTTTACGTCGATCGTCTTGATTGTAGATCGTAGTGGCCCTTAATCAATCGGTTTGGGATCCGCCGGGGCATTTAACGTAACGAATTTGGTTTCGCGCCGGTAAGAATTTTTTTTTAAGGGTTGTGAATGTGATTTGCGTGATGGATTATAGTGAGTCGTGATTTTGTGTTGAGGTGGTGATTTAGTAATCTTTATCAGGTAAGATTTGTGAATTTTTTCTTTTTTTTTAATTACTGTTTTAATTGTGAACAGAAGACTAAGAAAAAAATTAAAAGACTTAACAAAAAAAAATTTACTTTTTTTATTTAAAACTATTGATTGACATTTTATTTTTGAAAATTTTATTTCGTAACTTCGTTTACGTTTGAAGGTAAGAAAAAAATTATAAAAAATGTAACATCCTTAAAAATAATATAATAATATTTTATTACATACTAAGACTACTTATGGCTACTACTGCACGGCCTTATTTTTGGAACTGAACTAAACATTATTATTTATTTATTAATTTAAACGCAATCTCATTTACAAGTTATGATAATCTAACCTAAGACAGTTTTCTTAATACCAAGCCTAATTAAAATGCCTATTGTTCAGCCAATGTTAGGGACTCTTGTATATCTTTGTTTAAGAGAGAATGTATTCTAACCCTTTGATGCCTTTCTTTTCATAACTATTGCATTGGCTCTCCTTGTAGTACAAATGATGTGCCGGTTTGTGGATTTTTTATTTGGGGGACGCAAGTAAATGGTCATATGAAATGAGAGATAAACAAGAGGCGTCTATCATCTACCGTCATTAAAAAAAAAATTTAGAGCACTAGAGTCCGCTTAAAGGCTCTGGCTTTGCAGTAGAATTAACTGTTTGAAGCCCCCCTCCCATTATTAAGGCGGGTAAAATCGAATGTGGAAAAAAGAAAATATCAAAAGAATCAAAGTGTAAGAAAAAGATCTACAAAATCCGATTGTTTATTTATGTCTGATTGTTTACTTATATTTACATTCAAATTCAAATTGAAATTCAACTTCAAAACGTTTATTTGCCAATATTAAAAATTAAAAAATAAATGTGCTTATGATGTAAGTGAAATTAGCAAATAGCAATGCATCTCGATTATAAAGATTGCATTTGCAAGTAATACATCCTGAAAAAAAGCAACAAAAAAGCAAACAAAATAAAAACAAAACAAAAAAAAACCTTACGTAAAAAAATTTCTTTCCATTCATTTTGATATATAAGAGCTTGAAATAAAAAAACACAATTTATTTACATTTATGTACAGAGGGCAGAAGTAGATACCGACCGAATCCGTAAAGCGCAGGAGAGGAAATACATCCAATATATATGAAAATATACACTGCATCCGTAAAGTAGCGGATAGATTCAATAAAAATTAAATGGAAACCCGTCGATTTTCATATTTGGTTTAGGGTTTTTCTACGTGGAAAATAAATATACAGGGTGTCTCAAAAAATATATGACGTCCTCAATATGTTTTTTAAATGGAAACCATCATTTTTTAATGTAGAATCAGAAAGAACGCATTTTTTTACAAATGATATGGTATAAATGAATAGTGGTTACATAAGCAATTTTGAACGAAAAAAGATGATAAAATGTAAAATTAAAGAAATACCTATTTAAATTAAATGTTTGAATTAAGCACCGTTAACAACCTGACAATAACCAAGGCGATTAAAAAATTCTTTTTGAACGTTTTCAATGACACCTGGAGTAATATTTCTAATTTCCTGGCATATTTGTTTTTTTAAAACTGGTTAAGTGACATGCACCTTATTTTTTAAGTATCCCCATAAAAAGTAATCGAGGGGGTTACATCTGGCGTTCTGGGTGGCCATTCAACGAACCCTCGTCTACCTATCCAACGATTTGGAAAAACTTCATCTAGATAATTGCAAATGGGTAAAGCATAGTGTGGCGGGGGTCTATCTTACTGAAAAAAAAGATCACATTGGTGCATGTCGGGTTCTCTCTTTTTTAAAAAGAAACTCAGAAGAATTAAAGGAAGACTGAGAAAACTTAAAAATGAGCTTACGGCCAAAAATAAGCTGGCGGCTATCACACCAGTTTCTGTATTGCAATACAACTTTAGAATATTAAAATGGACTCAGGCAAAAATTAAAGCAATAGATGTCACATCAGACATGCAGCAGTAGACACTATAGACAGACTCTATGTCCTAAGAAGAGATAAAGATAGAGGACTCACTAATGTGGAAGTCACGAGGTTACAACTAGAGGACTAGCACGATATCTAGAACAACACGTTAAATGTTTTACAGGCAAAAAACGAGAAAACAACATGAAGAAGCTCCAATCGCTACATCAGTCTATAAGTACAGCTGAAACAAAATAAGTGAAAAAGATGAATCCTGAAATAAGAGGAACAAAGAATCAAGAAACAATTAATAAGTGGAGGGGAAAGAGAATACATGGATAAATTCTAAAAGTCAGAAAACGAACTGTTAACAAGGCAGATACCAGGATTTGGCTCAAATATAAAAAAAAAGAATAATTGAAAGTAGAGACGAAGGCACTTATCACTGAATGTCAAGAATAAGCGATGTCAAGAAAAAAAATCATGTAAACCTGCAGAGACTAAAAATATAAACTGCGTCAAACAGGATGTAAGACTATTCATTATTTTATCTCAGCTCATGATAGGCGTTAATGATAGGTAAAAGAGTAATACATAATTGCTATTCTTACTCAACTTAGAGGTATACGGAAGAAAAAAAGTTAGCTCTAATAGGTGTAAACATTTAAATTCTGAGTTAGTAAATCTTAGAGAACACTCCGTGTGGCAGCAGCTAGCTAGTAGTGTGGAACATCGCGATCTAAGTCGCTTCCACCTAAAGATGCTTGGTTATTTAAGTGAATTGAAGCCTAAGTCATGACCGCACTTCCGCGTCATCCTTCACTCGGTCAACACGTGGTTGTTCTCATCGTTTCCTATCCTACGAATTACTTTCCCTGACCCCTTCCTACCCCTTACCGTTAGTACAAAGCATTTCAGAATTAAACTTTGTGAGTTTCTAACCCACTTCCGCAATATCCTTAGTCCCATCAACACGTGGTTGTTTGTCCTTCCTATCCTTTAAATTCCTTTTCCAGACCATTCACGACCCCTTGCCGGTGGTAGCTGATCCTATTCACGCCAGTAACCAGGCTGGATGATGCCGGATGCATCGTGGGGGAGGCGACATCGTGCATTCAAAAGTTTGGATTGTGATGATTTAATAGAGTGAAAGTGTCGATTCGGGTACATGGTGCATACCCGACGAATCAAAAGTCATGACCATATGCCGGCAGATAACGACCTGATGATGATGCTCCTCCACTTTAAATCACAGGTCGTCATCTTGTCTTCGACTTGTTTATTTTAAATAAAAAACTAAAGCAAGTTAGGGGCAATAATTAACTGACTTTAACCCAGTATCCAAAAGACCAAGATGGAATCAAAATAAGGTATAGGTTAACAACTTGATTGGGAAGAATATATTGAGGAACTTTTTGATGATGAAAGATCTGGATCTAATATGATTGATGTTATATCGTACTTACAAGATTAAAGATTAATGATTAATAAAAACAAAATAAAACGAACAAAACAATAAAATCGCCATCGCCAAAATGAAAATGCAAAGGAAAATGAGTCTTGATTAAGTAAGCACTGAATTTTTGAAACTATTAGGTGGTAAAGCAATAATAGCCCTCACAAAACTTTTTAACTCTATCTATGAGACCGGAATAATACCAACTGATTGACTAAAATGAACATTTATCCTGAAGCAAAATAGAGCAACCAAATGTAAGGATTATAGAATAATAATTAGTCTAACTCCTTTTTGCAAATATTAATTGAAAAGCAATAAAAGAGAAAATAAAAGCATTTTTTAAGAATTAGAGAAGGCACACTATTGGATATCATTCTGTGATAGGTAGAGAGTAGTGGTATAGTTGACTGTAATAAGTATCAGAAGTTATTTCATCAAAATATAATGCAAGACTTCAAAGGTGCCGTTAAAAAATATTTGATTTTCCATTCAATAGATGTAACAATTTGTATGAAGATTGATAATCTTATGAAATTGATAAATATGAATAAATGGATGAATAATATATAAAATTTCCTGGTATTTTGCTTTTTGTTTGGGGTATTTTGATGAGTTAATAATATCAGTGTTTTTCTTAGACATTTCTCGCATTTTTTCTTTATTTTAGAACTTAGTTTGTAATCAATTTCTCTGTTTTCTCGGTTAAAAATAGTTTGGTTTAATATAGGTATATTTTAATTTTTAAACCTAACTTTTTTCTAGTTAGCTTTTACTGTTTTGATGATTATTAAAAAAATAAATTCCTATTATCCGGCATGAATATGATACGTTTTCATCTTGTAAAAGGAAGCCGACTGAATCCTATTATTTCTACTATTTTAAAAGTATACATCTTTATGTGATCTGAATTGCAATCTATTCTACTTACAAAAATATCTGCAATCTAAATTGCTAAGTAAATTCTATAAATGCCTGCCGATAGCATGCCGATGCATCATTGTATTAATCCTCACCGCCTTCCATTACAGAACGAATATCCGGTATAAGAAAATTTTTAAATGGGATACAGCAAACTAGACAGTTAATAGACTTACTGAGTTTGTTTGCCAGCTCTCCAATATTAACTACCGCACCCTACTTCTGATCAAACAATCCCTGAGAAGTGAAAAAATCCGCAATATGATTATCTTGCAATGATGAATTCCTGGAGGTCTAGTTAGGAAAACACCTTTTATATACCTCTATTTGTTTTATCTGGATCTCACCATCATGCATTCATTGCTAGGTGTTTAGCTTTTTGTTAGATTACTAATTATAAGAAAAGATATTTCTTTCAATAATGAGGCTTGGAGGATTAGTTTATTGATAACACTTTCTACTGGCGAAATAAATGGTTTTGTTTATTGGTATATTATGGTTCACATAGGCAAATGCTTTTTTCTGTCAGTGAAGCAATCCTTCATGACCAAAGGTAGTTCTTAAACCGGTAGGCTAAGATCTCTTTTAGACTCATTTTTCGTTATTTTTCACCAGTTACCCAGTGAAACTTCCCCGCTGGGTGGTACTAGTTGGTTTCTTCCACTGCGATTTGCTCTGTTGTAGTATTATTGTGCCCCGTAAATTTACTCGCATATGTTTAGTTCTATTGCTTCTAGGCAACAGACCAGTATTTTTCCCAGTGGTGTAGTACTTATCTTAAATGCTTCGCAGAGGCATATAATCTAAAGAGTAATTTCTTCCTCTTCCTGGCAACCTCTACATAGCGGCGTATCTACTTTTCCGAGCCTACATTTTTGTGTAGATGTTTAATGCTGGGTGCATGGCGTGTGAGTAGCCCAATATGTTCTCACCCTTCCTTAAGGACGGGCTACCCAAAAGGTATTTGGACAGTTTCGGCTTGGACACTTGTTCCCAGTAGTTTTTATTCTTTAATTCCAAATAGTGTCTGATATCCCTTTTTCAGGTTTTATCGCTGGCACAGCATGTTCTCTGACAGGATTATCTTTGGTTTATTTTAATCTTTCGCTAGGTCCGCGACATCCTCCTAGCAGTTTTGTATAGCTTCTGACCTAGTGTCTAACTGGCCTAAAGCGTTTGTTGCTGACTGATCTTCTGATGATTGTGAAAGTTCGGCTCCTTGGCGCCGCTTCTCTCATCAGTTGAACACAGGTCTGGTTTCTTATTAGGTTTGTCTGTAAGTTTGTTGCTTTCAAGCCCAGGTTCAGCATAGTCAAATGCTTTTCTTAAATAAAAAAACAGTGCTCCTATATTGCAATATGTGTAATGGTTTAATGAAAGATGATCTAATATTGGGTTACTTTTACGATCCACTTTTTATAAAATGTGGATGACAGGACTTTACAAAGTATTCTTATTGCTTTTTCGGAAAGATTAATATATCAAGAAGATTTCTTAAGACCACATGAGTACTATGAGGTAATAACAAGCATTCTTGGCCACTAGGACATCTAATTGTCTGATATTCGACCAGAGTGATAAAAAAAAATATGCAAAAACTTAGGTTACCATCAATTATCAGACAAAGCTCTAGTTTCTTGAAATATTGTGATAGGATGGGCTCACTACGTAAAAAATAACATAAATGGTAAAAATTCCAAAGTTAGTTTGATCATACCACTATCTTAACTCAATAAGTCCCTATAAAAATTTCAGAAGCTTTAAAGTCCAAGGCAAACTAACATCTTGCTAGACATTTGATTATTAAATGTACTAACTCTTAATTAAATTATTTTATGGAATTTACTATTCACTATTTAGTAAAATTTGAATTCATTACTTAAAGATGAAATTGGATGGAAGTTGAAGGAATAAAAGATAATTATGAGGATCTTTCCATGGAAAATGTATTTAAGTTACATATTTCTATTCTAGTTTGGAGATTTTCTATTAAAATGTTGTAATATGACTGAAAAATTCATTTTTGAAAGAAAATATTGCAAATTTCAAATGCTTGAGTAAGTCGAGTATCTAAAATCACCCAAGATCTAGGAACTAGAGAATTTTGATGAAAAAATTGAAAGATTATATATAGATCTTATATTAGGATCATCTGAATCTAAATGATGGATTTAAAATGTGTTTCCAGTTAAAAAATTACAATACATATGCAACGCATCCTACGCATTCTGCGAAGAAAATTGTACAGAGAATATAAAAAACAGCAACCTGCTAGCATGTGACCTATATGTTTAGGAAAGAGTCAAAGTCAAAGATAGCTTTATTATCATAACTCATAGTTGTTAATAAAGCCATTTGGTAAAACCAAAATTTAAATGTAGATATAAGATATAAATTATAATACTTATAATAGGAACCAAGAAATACAAAAAACTTGAGAAAATATGAAACGCTAAAAAATACATTAAGAATAGTACATTAAAATTACAGACTTAATACAACATAACAAATAGGTAACCTAGATGTCAGATGAAGTACGTTAAATTAACAGATTTGGCTTTAAACAACCGTTTATGGAGCAGTTGAAAGTTGCTCTGGAAGCCCTTTTAGACATAAAAAAGGAACGCTCTTTTTATATTCCTCTTCGAAGCTCCTGTTGTGATTTTGCCTTATCACCGGAGTAGTTTTAATATCGTTATATATTATTCAAATAGAAGAAAATCGTGAATTCTAAAACAAAACTTCCTGTAAAATATTGGAGATTAGGTATTAAATAAAAGGCCACTATGGAGGGTTTTTACCCTATGAATAATAGTTCTGCTTATACCGCATAAACATGCACGTTCCAAGAAACCTTTTAATGCCTTGTGTGCCGCAGGTAAATAAAACCCGAAATAAAACACACAAAAATTAAAACCGATGTTTACCGCAATGAAACCGGCACAACAGGAAGCATCTGAAATTCGTTTCCGGAAAATGTTTCCCTCCGGTGGTGACGATATTGAGCGAAGTGGGAAGCCATATTGGGGCGGCGTTTCTTTTTCACGTATCTATGGAAACGCTTCTGGCACGGATGGACTGTATTTTGGGGACGTACAGCGGGGCGAATGGGGGCGGAAAACAAAAGGTTCTCGAAATATGCGTAGCAATGGCGTCGAACTAATTGTTTTACTAGTTGAAATTGGTTTTAGAAAATTTAATATTTTACTTCAGTGTAACTAAATTAGTTACTGAACCGATTATCTTGGATCTTGGTTTTGGCTTTTGGTTACGGTGAAGTAGATGTACCTCCTAATCTTCAGGAAAACTTTAAAGGATGTAGTTTTTCTTCCTCGTTTGCGTTCGTCCATTGTGCCCGAATACACCTCAGCCTAAAAGCTTATTATGCTCACCCCTATATTACATCTATACCATACAGCCCAGCACCTAGCTGCCCTGTACCAGCCGGGACAGGTATTTTGCTGCTGTGGTACCTACTGCTTCTAGATGCAGTATGTCTCTCTCAAATATTTGTTGCCTTTTAAGGCACAACGCCGCACAGTTGCAAATAACATGTAGTACTGTTTTTGGTTTCTTTTCGCACAATCGGCAATTAGTCTCCATCATACACTCCAATTCTGTTCAGACGTCCTTTAACGGCCATGTGTGCCGTTGACCTATCAATGTTCTGTGTTTGTTCCTCCCACATGCAAGGAGGTTTCTAGTTATTTTTTCGTCTCTTTTAAATTTTATAAACGTGTTTTCTCTTTGCAGCTGTCTCATTTCTGTCCAGTAAGCTTGATGTTTTCTTTTCACCTAGTCCCTGATCTTACTGCGGATGGTGCTTCTTGGCACTCCCAGTGCAGATTCCCTTCCGATGCAAGGTGTCGTAGAACCTTTTCTTACTAGTTCATCAGCTTTTTCCTTCCTTTAAATACCTGTATGTTCTGGAACCCATATAAGCCTAACTGAGTTGCGGTCTCCTGAGGTTTTCAGTTCTATGGGGCACTTCCAAACCAGCTTTGATGTAGCCCTAGGGTTCGATAGGGCCATTAGAGCGGCTTGGCTATTTGTTATTATTAGGATCCGCTTATAAGTGTATGCTCTCCTAATGTTTTCGCTAGCACATCCCAGTATTCCAAATATTTCTGTCTGAAAAACTGTGCCATATCTTTCAAGCAGATAAGACGTTTCATGCTAAGGTTTTTCTCCAAAAATTCCAGCTCCCGTTCTCTTGTCGGGTTTGGATCCATCTCTGCATCAAATAAGATTTCCGTCTGGTCAACGGTTGTTGTCATTCTATTATTTTCTTGTTAGATACTCTTAAAAGGTCTGCAACACTTTGGTACCATGTGATCCGAAATCATTTCTGATTTGTTTGCCTCACAGATTCTTGATATTCCTTGGTGTCTTGTCAAGTTAGCTTGACTATTTATTTCCCATTCGCTCCACTCCCAACTTTACTTCTCCTTGAATTACCAGGTGTAATAGTTGAGAGGTTAAGAAGGGCTTCCATGAATGCGGTTAGTGTAAATTTTATGGCTCCTGTCATGCCTAGACATGCAAGCCTTTGTATTTTGCTTAACTTAAGCCATGCTTCTATTTGCACTATTTTTGGCCACCGTGCAGTAAGTTATAGTGGGCACCACTACTCTGGTATAGATTCAGTGTGATATTTTAAGCTATAGTCCTTAAGTTTACCCCTGCATGCGTTTGGTCGTCAATAAAATTGATGCCGATCGCTTGGTTATTTTGTCAAGATGTCCGCTCCAGCTTAGCTTGATGTCCAAGATAACTCCCAGGTATTTTATCTTTATCAATATAAGAATTTCTTTACCATGCAAGAATAGTGGCCCAAGGTTCTTAATCTTTCGTCTTCTGGTAAATGGTACAATTGTGGATTTAAGAGAACTAGTCTTAAGATCTTTCGTTTTATTAAATTTTCTTGGACTATTATTACCAAGTCATCTGCGTATCCTAAAGTTCTAAACCTTTTTTTCCTTAGTTTTATTAGCAGACCTTTCATGACCATGCACCACATGATCAGCGACAGAACACCTCCCTATAGACATCCCTAAGTTACAAAACTAGAGTTTCATTCAGTAGTTCGCATCCTACTGTCCTGCTTCTGAGCACAATCTCGCGTATATTACAAGTTCTCCTGAGGTCCTTGTAATTGACTCGAATGGTGTATTATCAAAAGCTCCTTCGACATTCTGAGAGGCAGCTAGTAACTTCTAGTAACTTCTTTGGTTTCCAGAGTCTTCTTTACCGTAGTTACAAGCCTATGCAGCCCTCTCTCTGTGGATTTACCTACGGTGTAAGCACATTAGTCTTGCAGCAGAGGGTTTTCAATTAATGCTCCGTGTCTAGTGTCTTTAAAAAAAATTACAAAAGACTTATCGGTCTGAAAGATTTGGCTTAGGAATAATCAGTTTTTCCGGGCTACCCAAGCCCTTAGGCCGTTGAAGCATTCCGTACCGACCCGCATCTTATAGAAATATGGCCCTTCATATCTCAGTCAGTTCATTTATTATTACATCTGATCCTTCTTGCATCACTGCTGGAATGATTCCTTATGGATCAGCAGATTTGTAGGACTCAAATGAGTTGATAGCTTATTTGATCTTCGTCTGACGTGCTTTATATTGATGTCGTTCTGTATTGTCCTGACTGCCTGTTATGCTGTATTTAAAGCACACACAGGTAAATGTACCCGAAAAAGTTCAGTCAGTTACCATTGCCATTCCATAGGGCGCTAATCGTGCAGTCTTGCTCCCTTTGGAGTCTACCACAGTCTCGAATCCTTTCTAGTTCCTTATAGTACTTCCTCTAAGAGTGTTTTAGCTACTATTGTAGTCAGTTAGAGATGTTCTATAGATTTCCCATCTTTTACTGTGTTTTGCATTGTTAAATTCTAACAGTCCTCTTTATCTTTTTAAGGTCCACCACCACACGGTTTTTCTGGATGCAACCCTTTTGATTTCCGGGTTGTTGTTTTTGTAGCACTTAATGATTGTGTCAGTCAGTTTCTCCAGGTATTCATTTAGTTTGTTTGTATCACTTATAATAACCCCCACTAGCTCGCAATCGAGTTCTACTTTAAAGTTACCCCAATCGGTTCTTTTCGTATTTCGATAAGTTATTATTTCCCGATCAACACCTTATTGTAATTTGAATGTAATTTGAAAACAAATGGTCCGAGCAACTCTCCTCCATGGATACATGCCAGTTTTCAATAGAATTAGTTATATAATTAGTGCTTGTTATAAAAGTGCGGTTATTACCTTTGTTTACAATGTCTAAGTTATTTGTCATTATAGCCATTTAGTGACTCACTTCTGACATTGATATCGGTACTTTAAAATATTGTCTCAAAATCAATTTTCATTTCTTGAAGGGACTATTCCCTTCAAGAAATGAAAATATCTGTACTATTACCGTTGATGCTCTATATAATTTTACATCTGAAGTGACACAAAACTTAAATAAAGGTACCCAATGTCTGAGTGTTTTCATAGATCTTGCTAAAGCTTTCGACACTGTCCTACATAATCTTTTATTAAAAGTACTTTCCCAATATGGTATAAGAGGAGTTCTACTAACATAATTGGAAAATTACTTAAGGGGTAGAACGCAGATGGTAAGTATTAGTAATACTTTAAGTGAAAAGAGAGTTATTGAAATTGGCATCCCTCAAAGAATTGTGCTTGGGCCAATCTTATTTATAATATACCTGAATGCTCTTCTTCAAAGATGTAGTACTATATAAATGTACTTTTTTAAGATTGTTTTTAGACTGCAGACAAGACAAGCTTATGGGGTGGTATGCTTTGGGGAGAGATTGGGTTTGGTTGGTTGTAGTGCGATTTCGCTGGTTTGTGTAAACACACCAAAACTTCACCAACATTAGCTTTGAGGATATATCTTAGCATACGAGGCCACCCAAACATCTTCATTAGGTGTGGCATTAGAAGTCTTAGACCCCACTATAATGCGGTGAGGTAGTTGTCAATTTTGATTTACATCAGATGAGAAACTAGAAAGTACCAATTTACCGATTTTATTTTTTCACTTTTTAATTACAATGGGAATAGTTGATGATCAGTCTCAGAGGATATGAGAGATGCCTGCAGCCGTTTCTTTGCAGTAGTGGAGTAAAAGAAATAAGTAACAAGAAGTAGGTTTACGTTTTCCTGGAGGTTTGCAGTGTAGGTACCGTCTACTTTGCCTATTTAATGAATTAGCTCTGTCTTGTCTTTCTAGGGTCACAACTTTCCAACCAATTTGACATAAATATTTCAGGACTTTTAACGTTTAACCATATAATAAAAAAACCCATAATAAAAGATTGGTTTTGCTAGAATTTTCTGTTGCTTCTTTAGTTAACAGATTAATTACTATAAAGTAAATAATACTATTTAATTTATTATTTATTTTATATAGATATAATACAAAGAATCTTTTCAAATATATTATTACCCTTTCTATTTTTTTATTCGTTATAAACTATTTTTTCCCTTTTTTCTTTTTACCTTTGTCCTTTCCTTTACCTTTCTTCTTTCTATAAGGACCCAGTTTCTTTCTAAACATAACACCTCTCCACCAAGCCTGTATCTTGGTAGCAGCTGCTATCTCTTTCAGTCTCTGAGCCTCCTTTTCGTCTCTTATCCTTTTGTATTCCAACCAATCGTCAATTTCTGCTTTTCTTTTTTCATACTTTTCTGTTAAAATACGTCGTTCTTCGGTTAATTTTTCCAGGGCTGCACGTAAATTAATTGTGTCTGATTCTTTTCCCTCGAATTCTTCATCATATTTTTTCATCCAGAATTGAATTTCATCAAATAATTCATTTTTAGTTTCTTCGAAGTAGCTTTCCAGTTCGTTATGACATCTATTTTCCACATTAATTTTTTCCTCTGTTTCCTTAATGATATTATTGTAATGACTTTCCTTTTCTTTGCATTTCATTAGGTTTTGTTCTATTCTAGCTTTTTCCCATTGATCAAAATGCAACACTTCTAGCTGATTATATATAAAAATATCTTCGACCTGAAATCTGAGCTTTTGTATCTTTGCATCAGTCTCTTCAATTGTTCGGATATTGTCCAATCGTTCTTCTTCAAGTTGACTCTTCAGATCCTCAATAACTCTTTCTTGGCTTGCTTCATCTGCCAGCAGTTGTTCCTCTTCTTCTTGCATTTGATTTATTAATTTTATAGTATCTTTAAGCACGTTAAAAGTACCGTACTTTTTTATTTCGAGGGAAGTTTCCTTAAGCACCACAAAAAGCATATTAATATCTTTGGCCAGCTTATCAAAACTGCTATTTTGGGAATTTATTCTATATTCGGCATGATTCTCCTGACCCATATAACGGGTCTCTATGCTTACATACTGAGGTAGCCGATCCGGATTCAGTCCTAAATCACTCTGTAGATTGATGCTACGAAGAATAATCAGCTCGTTTAGGCATTCACTCAGGATACACATAATAACATTTCTTATGAATGGTGGTACAGTAATATCATTGAAAATTTCCGATTTTCCCAGCCAATAAAGGGACTGTGAAGATAAAATGTCTTCTGGTTTTATGCATTTTAGTTCACTTTCGTTACTTGGGCAAGAGTCCATCGTAAAACGTCAATCTGATTTTGTAATTTGACATTTCTAACAACGTTCCTCAAACAGGCTGTATATATAAATGTCTAACCGCATGCATGCAGAACAGACTATAATATTCCAAAATTGGTAACCATTAATTTGCTTAAGAGATCAGTTTTTTTTTAGGCCTTTAACCTATTTCAAAAAGTTTTATTCAATGGTCTAGGTATTTCAGGTGCGCAAGATTGGTCCGGCCCCGTTCGCATCCAGCATCCCTCCCCCGTTATGGATACGACCAGTTATGTCCCCAACAATCCCCAGTTTGGGGTTCAGTTCGAGTGTAACTGGAGTGCTCCCGCAGGATCTGTACAACAAGTAAGTTTAATTATTTTAGTAGTATAAGCAATCAACTACCTATTTATTTTTGCACTTTTTATTAAATTTGGTTGTGACATCTATTGTTAAGAAAATGAGCAGATTATAAGAAGTAGTAAGTAAGTAAGTTTAAGTAAAACTATCTCACGCTCTTAACTTTTGAGGTACAGCATGTGAGAACCTTGAGAAGAAATAATAATAATCGTCTTTTATTAAAAAAAACAACAGATTGACAAATATTATAAATGAAAAAAAAGGGCGAAGTCTAGCCTAAGGCTACTCAAAGTTATAAAAATTATAAAAAAATAATTGTTATCACTAAAAAAAATACTTATACCCTTCTTTATACCCAACACGGAGGAGAAATAAAACTCACAATCTGTACCAAAACAAGACTGTACACAAACAAATACCTTTGTATGCAATTGTAGACAACTATCATGTTACCTCTGGAGCACACCATACCAGTGAGTTAAAAAATAGGAGCTCAACTGTTCTCTAAACAAATACAACCTTAACCCTGACTTAAACTTGATTAAATTATAAAGTAGTAGGTCATTGTTTGTGAACAAGTCAAATAAAGAACGACTACAGAAGAACCCAAAAACTTATTTTTGGGTTCACGTTACTAGTATATTTAAAATCATTACTTTAATTTTATATTTATCTTTAACATAAAAAATAAAAATTTTATACCTGTTTCAAAGATTTTTTCATAGATCAAGTGTACTACAGAAAATATCTAATAACCAGCCTATTTAAATATTAATGTTATGAGAACTGACAATTACCAAAAATAATAATATATAGAGGGCCGTAAAAAATTAAATACATTCATCACAAAAAAACTTATTATTGTTAAATATTATAAAACAATTTACCACAAATTATATTCTTATAATTTTATTTTCATATTACTAATATTGAATATTGATGTATCAAAGAAATAAAATTTACTTTTTTTTTGCTGTATTTAATTCAGTTAAATACAGCAAAAATTTATTGAGTAAAATAGTTTGAACATAAGCCTAGTTTATAAAATATTATTTATATAAGTCTAATTAAACTAAATGTATATAAATTTTAATAAATTAAAGATCGCCATGATTTTAAGTTTTTTAATTATTACTTTAATGTTGTTTAGAGTCTTCTCTTTAGTTTATCCCACATGTATGTAGGTATAAATGAAATATTGTAATATCGGGTGGCTTTAGAATTTCAAGTTAGGTTTGGTTTGTCATTTAAACAGATTTTTCGTTATTATAGTGGCGATGGTGTTAAAAGAACAGCCAAAAACTTTCTATTTCTTTTTATGCTATAGAGGGTGGGTATCCAGAAGTATTGGTCGATTATAAAAAAAAACTGTAATTAGGAAAAAACTAAAATTTTGACAATATACTAAAGCCGATAGAAATAACTTGGCTAAAATATGTAGAAGATGGCGGCGTTTTTGCTTATACCGGAAGTAAATATCAACTTCGTTATTTTAAATGAAAAAAACTTATACAGTGCATCGCAAAAGTTATGTCTAAATTCATTTAAAATTCAGGGGTGTGTTCGAAAAAAACGCTAGGACCCGTCGATTTTTATTTCAAGTTGCGCATTTTTGTACGTGAAGTTTGTATATACAGGGTTGCTGAAAAATAAATTACGACCATCAACTTAATTTTTTCAAATTTTCGAAAGCACCTTTTTTTATTTCATTTTTGAATTTCGCGTGGAATTCTACGTATGTTTTATGCATCTTGTCCTATACCTAAAGTCAACAGTTATCGAAAAAAAGACGACCAAACATTATTATTGAAGTTCACCTTACGAGTCACCTTATCTCTGAGAATTTTTATACAGAGCAAAATTCCATTCACTCGTGTTTTTTTATTGTTGGCTCGTGACCGTGTATTTTTATAGAAACTGTATGACAGTTGTACGCCAAACAGATATTGTCAAGTGTGAAGTGTACGAGCAAAGTTGCGGTTTTCACAATGGTAAAGTTAACGGAACGAGAAAAAATAGAAATTCTGTGCATGGTTGGGTTTGGTGATAGCACACGTAATCAAAGAGAAGCTGCTCAATTATTCAATGGAATCCATCCTGATGGTCCTCCGATATGTCAAAAGGTGGTGAATAGAATAGAGGCTAAATTTAGAGAATTCGGCCATGTTAGAGATGTGCCGAAATCTGGTCGTCCTGCTCGAGATGAAAATGAACAACTTGACGTTTTGCTTTCTTTGGAAGAAAACCCATGCCCTCCTCTGTCGCAGATTGGGGAAAATTTACACATGGCGAAATCTATAGTTTACCGAATAGTTAAAAAGCACCTATATCACTCCTACAAAGTTATTCCTGTGCAAGAGTTATTTGATGACGATTTCGATAGGTGAAATGAGTTTTGTAAACGCTTACAAAATATATGCAATCTAAATAATCATTTAGTAACAAATATAATTTTTTCCGATTAAGCCACGTTTTGTTTGAATGGTGGTGTAAACAGACAAAATTGTCGATATTGGGCAATAGAAAATCCGCATTGGATGATGGAGGTAAATACCCAGTACCCTCAAAAACTGAATGAGTGGTGTAGAATAGTGCGCGGAAGAGTAATAGGTCCCTTTTTCTTTGAACAGACTTTAACGGGACAAGTGTATCTCCATTTTCTCCAATTTGAATTAGTTTCAGCATTACTAGCTTTATTTCCAAATCCATTGGACCCAGACTATCCTGACGAAGAACTAATTTTCCAGCAAGATGGCGCTCCTCCACACTATGCTGCCACTGTGCGTAAATTTTTTGATGAAACCTTTCCCAATCGGTGGGTAGGAAGGAGAGGACCCATCGAATGGCCTGCTAGGTCGCCTGACCTAACACCAATTGACTTTTTTTTGTCGGGATACCTCAAGTCGAAGGTATTTGTTCAAAGGCCAAATAATCTAGACGACTTGAAAGAGAGAATTCGCAGAGAAATGCGCGCCATAACTCTGGAAATGATTGAAAATATGAGACTTTATTGATCGCCTTGGATATTGTCAAGCCGTGAAAGGCAACTATTTTGAACATTTAACTTAATTTTTGTTTTTTTTTATTTGTTACATGAGTCATCTTTTTTTCGATAACTGTTGACTTTAGGTATAGGACATGATGCATGAAACATACGTAGAATTCCACGCGAAATTCAAAGATGAAATAAAAAAGGGGTGATTTTATTTGAAAAAATGAAGTTGATGGTCGTTATTTATTTTTGAGCAACCCTGTATATACAAACTTCACGTACAAAAATGCGCAACTTGAAATAAAAATCGACGGGTCCGAGCGTTTCTTTTTCGAACACACCCCTGAATTTTAAATGAATTTAGACATAACTTTTTTGGATGAACTGTATAACGTCCTATATCTATATCTGTTTTTGTCACATTTAAGTGTTTATGTCAAAAATGACGTTTGCAGACCTTACAATAATTATTAATTTTGCCTTTAAGGAAATCTTTATAATTATGTTTTATTAAGGTTCCTTGTAGAGAAGAACCAATTTATATGAAAATTTAATAATTCTTAATACGGGATAGTAAAAAAAAAGAATATAAATTAAATTTAATAAACCGTCTAAAGTGAGTTTTTTTGGAGAATGTAATACAATTATATTAAGGACATGTGACACATTTGCCACCCGATTTTAGAAAAAACAGAAACCAGCATAAAATACTGTCAAGAAAATTATGCAAAATTTCGAGAATTTTGGATTCATATGAGCAAGAGTGCAGAAAAATAAACCAGTAATTAATAATGAAATCATTAAAATTGCAATTTTAGCATATTTACCAAGAAGAATACCTACCAGGCAAGTAGTGGCATTCGAATCGGAGATATCTTAGTCATAAATAATAAGATTAAAAAAAAAACAGGTGTCATCCATATGTCTTTTTTATCGTTCAGCATCTTAGACCGTCTTTCGACAAAGAGTAGTTGTCGTTCATCTTAAAAAAAAAATTTGTTTGGTTATTTAAACTAGACGTGTGAAGCGAGTTTTAAACTGAAATTTAAGTTAAAATTTCATATCAGTTATTTAACATTGATTCCCCTCTACAAGGCACCCGACCACAATATAATAAAAATAAACGTTTTCCTATAATTGATGGTTTTTAAATGGATAAAATATGATGAAAATTATTGATGTGCAAATGTCATTTTTGATATAAAAACTTAAATATGTCAAAAATGGAAAGACTTAGACATATTAACTATTTAGATTATGATTTAGAATTTAAAAATGTAATCATATATAGGATGATCTATTTAAAATAATGAAGTTGACATCTACTTCCGGTATAACCGGAAGTGCCGTCATCTTAAAAAATATTGCAGCTGAGTCGCGCCTTTATCGACTTTAGTATATTGTCAAATTTTTTGATTTTTTCTATTTATAATTTTCCCAAAGACGATCCATCCGGTTTCTGGAGACTTAACCTGTTTATTACTACTCAACTATTATAATATTAGAGCCCCTTCGTAAAACAAGGCGAAATATATGTAAGCTATATTTATTTTGAATGCCTATTTCTATTGTAGCGCGTGGATTTGAGTATCTGGGATTCTCTAGTTTTGCCCTTCCTAATTCACAAGCATTGGAGTGAGAGCGGCATATCCACATTTGAGCAAATATCAGATTTTATTCTTAAAATTTTAATGTTTCAATAATTATATTAAATTGCTAAGTTTATTTAACAGGTTTTTACTTTAAAATGGAGGAATTAAAATATGTTTAATGTATATTTATACATATATTACTAAAAATCAAATAAATTATCTATACAGCAGCTATAAGGCGGAATAATAGTACAAATAGAAATATATTTCATTAAAATTTTTTTTCGAATTATTCTGTATAGGAGTTTGCCTGTATATAGCATCCTAATTTCTTTTTATATCCAGGTTGCATATTGATTTTGAATTATACGGGGAAGTTTTCCAGAATAAAAGCTGTTTAATGCCCCGAGTGCTAATATGTAATTTAGTTTATAATTAGGTTAATATTGACTTAGTAATATTTATATATCTTTAGTATTTTTAAACTACATGTGTAAAAGGCAAAAGTTGTAGATGTAGATTAAATAAATAATATTATTTTCTTCCACGGAAGTACGCATGATTGTTGAGTCTCAAGTTCTTTACCGTACCTTTAAGTGCGTCTTGATTTGTTCGTTTCAATATATATTTATTGATGAGAAGAGGACAACAAATGATTAAATTGTCATTTCAAGAAAGAAAATGATATTGACAGATTACTTTTGGCTTTTAAATATATATTCTCTTCTTTGCGAACTATTCTTATTGCATAAACATATTCATATCTTTTAACTTTCAAAAAACAATCGCCAATGCAAATTATGATTCTTTGACATTTAGGTACTTAATTCGAGCTTGTGCTAAAAAATGTTCGTAAAGTAGTAAAATAGGGGATTTAAAAAATTTTGCATTATTATACAGCATTCTAGGGACATGCTTTAAAAACAAAACCTTAATAGGAAAAACTTTTTGATATTTACCGTTGTTTGGTTTGAAGCATATAATGAGACACAGCGATCACAATGTTCAAAACTGTGATTTTTTTACCTCTATTAAGCGGCGTTTAACATTAACTACTACATAGGCCTCAAATGTCGTTTGAAATTTTGATTTATTCCTTTTTAACAAATTGGACATGCAACACCTCTCCTAAAATAAGATTTTTTAGAAAGTTTTGATTTTATTTTTCTTATTATTATCGATTACAAATAAAGCTATACTAGAAATTTTGATTTTTGTATGATGTATTCGCCGACGGACAAATTTTTGTTAAAGTAGCTTTGTCAGGATAAAGTCAGAGGTGATCGCATCGAATTTGTAGTAGTACTGTACTTGAGTTAAGTAATATTTACTTTGCCTTAATGACCCAAAATTGTTTAAGCTGATTCTTTTAACTAATCCTCCATGCACGGTCTAGATTAATTGTTCGATTATCATTTCTAATTATTCTCTCTATGAATGTATTTATATATAAAATTTTACTTAATATGTTTTAAAACCCTTTTTTTTTTAACGAAATCTAAAAACATTTTTTTTTTGCAAGACGGCTTATGATGGGAAAACTATTTAAAAATCGTCATAGTTGATCGGATCCTCTATTATTTTGAAATAAGGAATAAATGTCGAGTGATATCGCAAATTCCTATTTTTTTTTTTGAAAATAGACTTGAATATTTTGAATTTGTAGTAGTACTATACTTGAGTTAAGTAATATTTACTTTGAAAACTCCAAAATATAAATTTATCTCTGTTAATAAGTTACTACGTAATTTGATTAGTTAGTGTTGAAACATTTAACGATGTTTTTGATTCAAAAGTAGTTTCTTTAACAAAAAAATATAATATGTTTTCAATTTAAAAAAATAATCTTAGCAGCTTTGTCTTATGCTATGTTTTCGGTGAGCTAACCTATATTTACCAAGGGCAATTTTTTTATTAGTAGTACTAAGGCGTTTTGGTATAACAGCAATATTTAAGGTTTGTTGGCAATTTTATTCCTTAATCTATTTGTATAATAGGATTTTAATAAATTTTCAAGTAGTTATACGCCGATCATAAAAATCAAAAAGGAAAGAAACTTTTCTTAGAATTCTTTAGAGTTTTAGACAGTAAAGTACGCGTTCAACTAAATTTCGAATATTTTTTTGACCTAACTGTTGCCAATCGACCAAAGCTTAAATTCTGGATTCATATTTTCACCGAGTCGAGTATCATGTATAATAATTTTTTGACCAATTATTAACCGTTATCGCCTCTTTTATTTAAAATTAATTATTATAACGCAATTTTAAATCGGCTGATAAATAAGCCCATAAGAAAAAAAAACTAAGTCATATAAATAAACGCATTTAATTAATGGAAATAGCATAGAAAACTTTGGTTTTTTGACTAGGAGGCTGCGTTTTGACGCGTTTTTGAGTTATTTTTCAATTGACATAATACATGACATCTTGTCAAGTTCAATTATTATTTGCTATTCAAATAACTTTGCCGTAGTTTTCGAAATAATTTTAATGTTTACTAATATTTGAAATTTTTGCTGACTATTATTACTGCTTATTATTTTTCCGTGATTACTTGATTAAAAATTAAAATTTTCAATGCATTTATGACACCTTATTTTAAAATTTAAAAAAAAAAAGATTTTTTCTATGAGCATAAAACAAAAAGTGACAAATGCGGTATTATTATTCTCAGAATAATATTTTCTATCGAAGTAATAATATACCAATTGTCCTATTTAAAATAAAAAAGTTACTGTCACTTCCTGTTAAACCGGAAGTAACAGAAAATAATAGAATATGTCAAAAGATGCTCTTATGACTATTCTATCGATATACCAAATTTCATTACTTTATCTTAAAAACAAGTTATGAAGTGTTCCCTTCTTCCTGTGTCACCCGGTATACATAAAAATTTTAGCAAACATATAAATTATATTAGGAATTCGCTTGCTTTATCAATCTGTATAAAGCGATTCTTTGTATTTTCTATTAGATATTTTATATGGAGAATAGAAAGATCACTTGTACGTGGAAACATCTTACAGTTAAATAATCTGCTGCGGATCTTTTTATTAATTTTTTTTCATTGCGCCTGTTTTTGTGGTTTGCTTACTTCGGGTAATTCGGCAAAGGTCGGATGTTAAGTTATCGGGATTAAGTTTTCGAGATTTGGGATTTGCCATATAAAGTTGTAGGTCTATCATTTTTTTATGATCCATATTTTCCTATGACTCACAGACATAAATTTCTGCTTGGTTCCTGGATGTTATATGTGAGCAGTGAAACAAAACATTGAGAGCTAGGACTTCTAACTAGCTCCACTAACTAGCCTTGAACCATTAGTATATCATACAAACTTCCTTTTTTGGATAAGTGGGCTTTCCGTTTTATAGTCTTAGCTGAGCCAGGTTAGAGCCGGTGTATATTAATTGTTCGAATCATAGTTTTATTCTTCATTCCAAAAAAGGAATTGCGATGTTACTTGTACTAATGTAACTTGTTAAGAGTAATGATGGTGATAATAATGATAATGTAACTTAAATATTTTAAAATACCATCAAGTCCATATTCTAAGAATATCAGAATATTCCATACTCTCAACGTTGACACAATACTTTTAAATCAATATTATCATCAGCAAGGAAATAAATAAATAAATCTTAGGTATCTGATATTTAAAGAATCGAAAGCCTATACGTCCTTAGCTTCACACTTTAGAATCGCAAACACTACTATTGAGCGATAAGTCAGTTACACAAATATCGTCATAACTGGTATACTTTTGAATAAGAAACGATGGCAGTGTCCGATGGTAAGGCAATATTAATTTTATGAAATAATTATTAACTGATTAGTTTGCTAAAATACGTAGATTAATATAGTTTTACAGTTATTTTCATATCAATCCTTTCTAGGTTTCAACTTGTGCGGACGATTTGTCATCCTGTTGGAGCGACGAAATGGGGTCATTCTCATTACCGCTAGATCTTGATCCCTTACCAAGCTTATTTAACATATCCCCCTGCGGAAATGTTTCAAATTCAAGGTAAACGTATAGTATTTAAAAACCAAACTAAAGACATAATATTTACCATAAAAAGCTACGTATTCCCCTAATGAAACTTTTTCAGAACAGAGCCAAACTACCAAAACCAGAACCCCCTCCTATTTCGAGACCAAAAACAACCATCTTCAGATGTAGCCGATGTCCTATTATCCTTAAAACATGCAGTTGTTCATCCAGGTCAAAGCCCGACTGACAAATGCGAATCACAGCATAATTTGTATCACCCGCATCAGATGCTTTTATCACCTGGTGGATATTCAGGAGGAAACTTATGTGATCAGAGTTTTGGAATTACCCAGCAGGCGCCGATTTTTCCTAGTATGTCTGTTAATGTTTCGATGAATATGACGATGCATGGATACCATCCGAATGCTGGATATAGTTCCGATATATCATGTCCACAGGTAAGGTTAAAGTAAACTTATTTTTTTATAATATTTTTCAATATTAAAAACAACTATTAAAGAAAGAAGCTTCTCTTTTTAAAGTGTTTTATTAGTTTTTCTATAATATCTTTTTCTAAATGAAAATAATTTTTTCCCTGTCTTCTAAATACTAGTAAGCTACTTTCCGAAAGTAATCAGCATCTTTCTCTCAATACAATTCCCTTTGTCAATCTATATTTGTCTTATGGACTGTCTTGTGGACCTTCAAAGATTGATTTCACAAGATAGTGACATCTATACTTTTCAAAACTGTTTGATTTCTAAACTCTTCTTCTCCAGAGTGTAGATCTGATCTCTTCGTCGATTCGATATAGATATCTATCCAGATTATTCTCTGCCCTGTTAGAATTCCAAATAAATTTAACTCTACCATGTCAATTTCCTAGTAATCATGTTTTTTTATTCTTGTCACTCGTCCAGTAATCATTCCTGAGTGCATGAGTTATGGTACTTGGTTTGTCTAGGGCTAGGTTATGTGTCACTTTTTGACCCTCATAGCCATTTTCCTTCTGCTCTCCTGTATTCGTTATACATACTTACTAATTCTATTTAGGCGGCTCTAAATTTCCAAGATATCCCATAGTTCGAAGACCTATGCTATTTGGTAGCTAATTTTGTTCTTTCTAAAAGTTAGAAAGTCTCGGGCAATTTTATGCTTAATGCAAATTAAATTTATTATAAACATGTCCGTGTTCAGCTTGTTATTCATTGCTTTTGATGTCTCTTAACCCTGAGCTTATTTCTCTACACATAAGAATCTTTAGCCCTAGTCCAATAAAGAGAGTAGTAGATTCCCTTCTAGCAAGTTCATTTTGATGTTATCTTCGCTTTTGGTGTTATCTGTTAACACTAGGCTTATTTCTGGTCTAATAAAGAGATTAGTAGATTCCCTTCTAGCAAATTCACCTGCTTTTTAATCTTCAGATACTATGTTCATTAATCTTTGATACATTTGTGTACCTGATCAAATCCTCATGAATCCTTCAGCCGCTCTCATTTTATTCTTCTCTGCTTACTTCTCATTTATCTTTGAAGAGTAAGTGAACGTTATATCTCTGAATTATGTAATAATTTACACGATCCGCAGTTGTGTTCATAGCCCGTGTTATGTCCAGACAAGCTAGTTTTTTACCCAACTTCTTGCTCGTAATTAGCAGTGTCTTTATTCACCATTCCAGTTTGCTGCATAGTTGGTAGCATTACACTTTTTGCCACTTTTGTCCCTGATAGAGATGTTGATTTTCGTTACTTTTGATTACTCGTTACTCATCGTTACTCGACTATTAAGTAATCATTTAAAGTATTCGTTACTTTGATTACTATGATTACTGTACCGATTGTGTTACTTTTAGTGGTATTTGCATGTAAAATACTGTATCGGTACCGATTGACAATAATCATGCACAAAAATTAATAATAAATATAAAAAAAAAATAAAAATTCAACTAAGAATAAAAATGCTGATTTGGTATTTACCTATTAATTCCAGCGTCATCATTTGTTAGTCGTTTCGTATCTATACTATGTTTTCGTATAACTCGCATTTGATTACATACATCATACATACGTACGGGGGTCTGCACTTGATGCTGTATAAATAGTATAGAGTATAGGTATTAGGTAGTAATCAAAGTAATCATATGTTTTTGAATTCGGTATTCGTTACTTTGGGTATCAATGAGTAACGAGTACTCCTGTAACGAATAGTTACTTTTTCAACATCTCTCTAGTCCCCGATAGCATATTATGTCTTTGACTCTATCTCTGTTCTTTACACCTTAAGCATCTTTAGGTGTCTGAATCCGTATAAAAGCGACTTTCTTTATGCATAATTGCTTATATGTAGTTGTATTATTAATATGAACATAGTAAATAGCATATAGATAATATGGGAGGCTCTAGTACTCAATTGTAGCGTCGATGGACGGAGAATCGAAATACATAGTATAGGGTCGGAACATTCGCATCTAGTTTAGAAAAATTTATGGTTTATAGTTTTTTTAATTATTATCCTTTCATTTGACCTGCGTATAGTGATGCTGTATTATCTAGACAAAGTTTTTACCTGACTGTGATTTTAAAATAATTACTTTATTCTCAATGTTCAAGGTTCAATGGAGCGCTAACACACAAGCTCCCACGCAGGGAACCTACCAAAGCCAAGGACTTCTAAGCCCATCTTATGGAGGCACCTATTCCTTTACCGCCGATTTTAGACCCCCTCAAGATACTTCTCCTATTTTAACAACTACTGCCACATATAAACCGATGACCATGTCTTTTACTCCTCCCCGAAGAAGACCTAGTCTGACCCTTTTGGATGAGGAATCTCAAAAGCCAAATGTTTGTCGAATATGTGGTAAGCACTGAAAATTGGTCATTTAGTTTATAATTGTTTAGAATATCTTTCTTTAGGTAAAAGCTATGCAAGGCCCAGTACGCTTAAGACGCATCTTAGAACACATAGCGGGGAGAAACCGTTTAGGTGTGGTGACTGCAATAAATCTTTTTCGCAAGCGGCAAATCTTACGGCGCATGTTAGGACTCATTCTGGAGAGAAGCCATTTCGGTGTCCGGTGTGTGATAGAAGGTTTTCGCAGAGTTCGTCCGTGACGACTCATATGAGAACTCATTCGGGAGAAAGGCCATATAGGTAAGAATCAAAAATAAAGTACTATGAAGTGATATGGATACTTTTAATCTCTTTTAAGAAGACGCTGGGGTCCAAAACATGTCCCTGTCTGACCATCTTCCGGTATATTTAAAAATTAAATTTCAAGTGGAACAACAACGACCAGTATGTTTCTCTTTTCGTTCTTTTAATAACATAAATCTTACCAACTTTCAAAACGATCTTGAATCATTACCTTAGCGTCATATTTACACTATGAATGATAATAGGCGACAAAGTAAAGTTTGTTTATACTACACTTAAACAACTTTTTGATAGGTATGCTCCCTGGATTATGGAAAATATCAGAAATCTTCAAAAATTAAGAGACAAAGCTTTTAGTCAGTTACCTTATTTGGAGGACATAAAAGCCACAGTTCTAGAATAAGCGAGGAACTCAAAATAAAAATAAATGATACCCCTATTACAATAACTAATACTTCGAAATCCTTAGGTCTTATTATTAATTCTGATCTTCGATTTCATGAGCATATAACTGATAAATTTAAGAAATCATATATTGAACTTAAACTTATTTATAACCAAAGAAAAGTCTTAGGTCAAGACTTAAAAAAGCATCTTTGTGATTCTTTAGTGTTATCCAATTTCAACCATTGTGATGTCGTGTATGGACCATGCTTAGATCAAGTCGACTCTCATAGAATTCAAAAAGTGCAAAATGCGTGCATTCGTCTTATTATTGGAATTCGTCGCCGAAATCATATATCTCATAAGCTTAAGCATATAGAATGGTTAATATGTTCAATGGTCGAAAATTACATTTTGCTTCTCTTAGTTATAAAGTTTTAAAATTGAAATCACACAATATTTATACAGTAAAGTCTAGTTTCGAATAAATACTCACCACCGACGCTTTAGACAATTACCTCTACTAACTATTCCGCGACATAGAAAAGAACTTTTTAAAAGAAGTTGTTTATTTAATCTCGCCAATACTGCTAACTCATTAAACATTTCAACATTTGTCTTATCCTGTGCTACCTTTAAAAAATAAATTAAACAATTATTATTCTCTCGCCAGTAAAAAAAGAAAAAAAAAAATATATATATATATATATATATATATATATATATATATATATATATATAATTTTTTTTCATTCTTAATATATATGTATTTATCCCGACATTAATCTTTTTCTTTTCCTTTCCCGTTTCTTATCTCTTAATGCATTAAATATGTGTATATGTGCTTGCTTCATGCCGCTTGCGTTTTTAGCTTGTTTTATCTAACATTTTTATAAAAGTTTTTTTTCACTTTAAAGTGTCATTCTTATATTTTGTTATATTTGTTAATATGTATTTACTTAGGCCTAAACAGTTTCTGGCATCGCCTGAAGGCTGCATTGACATGGCCTTTTATTTTTCATGTTCTAATACTATTTTCTATATATATTATTGTAAACCTGTCATGAAAAATAATAAATTTTGTCTATTATTATTATTATTATTATTATTATTATTATTATAAAGAAATAAGAATACAGTGTTAGTGACTGTGTTATGGGGAATTAGCGAGAAGCTTGTTAGGAGTCAAGGATAAGCTTGGTTATAGTATTTGGGAAGAGTGAGAGAATATTAGGAAATATTAAACGCAACCCTAAATTAAAACGAGGCTAGTTATATAGGTTAAATGATAAGGTTAACAATATAAACCTACAAGGGCGGATGATTAGAAAACAATAAAATAAGAGAATCATCTAATAAAAAGGTTTATATTTTCATACTTCATCAGATCAACCTTTTTCGTACCTTGCCAGGTGAAATATATGCTACTGATTTTTTTGTTGTCCCAATGACGACCCCAATTGGTGTATCTAGTAATACGGTAATGCAACAAAATAAATCCCAAGCAAGGGGAGTGCAGTCATGCGAAGTAAGGCAAATTTATGAAACTTAGTTAAAGTAATGGTAGTTTCACCACCAATTACTTCAACCCAAATGGAAAAGTTCGGACTTGATGTCTATTTCGGTTCTCCGTCGCATCTTAATTTTTATTAGGTACCGTAGTATCCCATATTTTAGCACGCGATCTTATGTTAAGTACAAGAATAATGATAATTATTCTTCCACTTTTCCACAATTCCACATTTGCATGGACACTCGCTGATGTTTCGATATACTCGTATACCCTTTACTATACTTGTTTATGTTCAGTGCATTTAAGTGTATAGTTTTGTACCATTACATCTATATTAATGTAGGTTATGCTTGTTCAATTTAAATAAAAAACATTTTTATTTAAATTGTTATCTGCAGTTTAAATTTTTGTCTGCAGCAACTTTTACTAGGCTAGAAAACTCGTCATTCATGCAATTTATCGAAGACCTAGTTTACCTTTCCTGAAGTAATCAGATATAGATTCGCGTTTTTGTCGAACTTTGCATCTGGATTAAAGCCGACAGGGGATCAAAGACTTGATGGGAATCCTAACTGGGCATAACTTAATTGTATAACTTTAGCAACAGGCATAGTTTCCTATTAGGTTCCCTTATAACTTAACGGTTTGCTTTGAGTATAGTTTGGCGGCTTCGGGAATGCCACAAGATCTGCCTATTTTTTCTTTCATCATTTAACGACGCATTTATGTGTGATGACATTTATATGATTGCTGACGATGTAAGCATTCTATGGCAGGGCTTTAACAGTGAGTCTGTATACTTCTTTCCGTCGGTAGATCTATAGGAATTAAGTATGTGGGTGGACTGGTTGGCAAAAGGTTGTGCTTACGTTTTAAAGATCGTATATTACATAACAATTTAATTATTAGGAGTCTTCCAACTTTTTTAGTATGGTAAATTCATTGACTTAATCATATATAATGGTTAGTTTCAACAACATATTATTAGTCTTCCTTGGTTGTGTTGCTTCTATTAATAGCAACTCAGAAACTAGAAAATAGCTCTCTGGAGAAATTCTAGCAACTATCTTATCCAGATATTCTTTATGTTATAAAAACGTTTTCCTGGATAAAATCTATAGAGTCATGAACCTCCATTCACCCGACGAGACATTCTTATCTTTTCATACTGGAAAATGGCCACGCATAAAGAGGTTTGATTTCCTTTCGCTCGATAAAGTCATAAGTAATAAACCCTTATAATTTATTACTTATAGAAATGGTTTACTCTTCTTTTGCTGAGTATAGTTGGGGTAAACGATGATCGGTTTTCTTTGATCTGAGCGGAATGGTTCAGATGTATCAAAATTTTTATATTTTATGTACTGAACAGGTATATATTTTTAATATTACAAGTATTTTTTTATGAAACAATACCAAAGGAATCTATAAAACTATACATTTTTAATAACAGACACTTCACTTGGAAAAAATTGGACTTTTGAATTTTTTTTAGGCTTTTTGCACCTGCAACACAAATCTAGGTTTAAAATTTTTGATGTTTTTGAAAGGGGCGGACATAGGTAAACTAGTAAAATCTAATCGAACTTCCACTGTCTTTATTTTAAATTTATAATATTACGCATGATGTTTCTGTTGGTAAGTATTTCCAACCAATATCAAGTGCAAACTAACAACAATAACCGTTCTACGAGCTTATATTAGAAGTGTGTGTAGAGTTGTGATGTTTGATTATGTGCGGAACAGTTGAGGGGTCTCCACATGTTGCAAATATCAACACTGGGCTGCCTGACGATTTCTTGGTTTTGACTGCTATAAGTTGCTTCCAGGAATCTTATTTTCGTTTTATGTTGCTCCTTGCACCAAAAACTTTGCATCTGTCCAATTTATGTTATAGCCATTGGACCAAGTGTGTTCTGCTATTCTGAAATCCTGTCGTGTAAGGTAAAGTTCACGATATTCTTTTGTCCTGGCTTCCAGTTGTTACTTTGTCTCGTCTATAAATGACCCTCCAAATTCACAAGAGATTTGATATACGCAGCTCTTAGTGTCCAGTACGCATTCCAGTAGAATCAGGCAGGAAGTTATTCCGGTGGGTTGTCGATTGAATTCGACGATGTCAGGAATATGATCGGTGCGAATTCTAGAATGCTAGAATTGGTGCCAATAAAGAAGTGCAGTGATTAGAACTTGGATATCATCGTTAAAGCAAGGCACAAATAATAAATGACTGTAAACGACGGTACCAGAAAATCAAAGAACTTACTCTAGATGAAGACTACGAGCCAATCTTTGCCAAGATAAGAATTTAATTAATAATAATTATTAATACCTCTAAAAAGTTGACGAGAATTTTAAAACCCAGATATTACTGTAAGTTTCAAAAACTGAAAACTACTAGCACAAGCAAAAGGGCCCCAATGTCTTCAAACGAAAAAACCATAATCCACGATTTTTAGAGAATCCTCTACAATACTGAGGAAAAGGTATTTAGCAGGAGGCTTAATTTTGTGATTGCATCGAAGCTATCCTGGATGTCATCACTTATATGGAGTCTCAGCTATCCTTGGGCAATAGTATACGAGTTTCGCTGATTGAAGAAAACTACAACAACAAGGTTGAATTTTGTTAAATATAGGTGAATACAAACCACTAACTAAAAATATACAAGACTGGGAAGAATGCACAGGGTTCTTAAAAAATATTCTGCTTATCTATCTAATGCATTCCGGACCAAATTCTAAAATACACAAAGAGCACGCCTTTGCGACTTATCACCATTATCAGAGATTCGCCAAATCAGAACTTGGAAAGTTCACCCTTATACGAAACTCAGTTGATTTCGTCGATTTCCTTGAGGTCACTTACTTTAGACCATAAGGTAGTGAGCTTTGATGTTGCGAGTCTCTCATCATCATCAGGAAAACACTTAAACAGGACACGACATTTGCAGAACGCACTGGGCTTCCACTGGAGGTAGTGATGGACCTTTTGGAGATTTGTCTGCGTAAGTTCTACCTTCAATTCAAAGATAAAGCCAGAACAAAGACCTTCCAATTGGCTCGTCGCCTTCTCCAGTGATAAATACATGGAGTGCCATCTCAGCTAGAGACACTATATGCAAGTAGCAGTCCATTGCTTCACCTCATGCATAACCAGACGTCACCTATCTCCAATATAAGCCTGCAGAATAATTGTTAGTTTATATTTGATAACGGTTGGAGATACTTTCCAATCAAAACGTGCTAAATTTAAAATAAAGACAATGGAAGTTCTCTATGTATTAATCTTGGTATATTAGATAGCTGTGCAATTTTGATACATTTTAATACAAATTTGTACGGAAAGTTTTGATATTTTATACCTTAATTCTGCTTTATTTTATTAATCACCAACAATTAATTGTTTAGACAAAAAAGGATACTTTGACTTTGATACTTAATAGAACTACTTTAAAGAATAACTTACTTTAACTACATTTACTAGTGCAAAGATATAACCATAAAATTAAATAAAGACATAAACGCACAAACATAATTGTTCGTTTGAACGCTTCATGCATCTCTCAGACGACAATGTTCATTCAAACGACGTTGTTTTAGTTTTAGGTGTGTGATTTAAAGATGACGGTCGTTAAATTTGAACAAAATGATAAGAATTATCCAAATTTTCTTTGTTTCAGGTGTCGGCTTTGCAAAAAAGCCTTTTCGGACAGCAGTACCCTCACAAAACACTTAAGAATACACAGCGGGGAGAAACCTTATGAATGTAAACTCTGCTTACTGCGATTTAGCCAGAGTGGAAACCTAAATAGGCATATGAGAGTGCATGGTACCAGTAATGGACTACCACCGTGACAGTTACTTTTTTAATCTTAGCTTTTAATGTAAATTTGTATAGAAAATTGTTGAAGCTTTGTTATGTGTAAAAAGTGCTTGTTTTTGTATAATTCCATAACACAGGGTATATTTAAAAAATGTGCCAAAGAAACTTATGTAATTTATGTATTGAGGTGGGCACAATAAGTATTTCCAGGCTGAAGTGTATGCGGGGTATTAAAGGAATCTCTAGAATAATTGCGTCAATCTTTTTCTCAATAGAAAGTAAATAAAATAATCTGTTCGGATTGGTGCAAAAACTCACTTCTCATTAAAACATGACAATTACGAAAAAAATTAAATCGAATTTATACAAAGGAAGATATTAAAGTATTATTTTAAACTAGTCATTTTTTTATATGGTAAGAGTTAAAAATAAAAATATTTATGAAGTAAACATGTGTATTTACTATTCATATTTAATAATCATTGCTTAATATTTAAATGACCTTCTTAGGCTTTATCAACTATCTTCAAAATAACAAAATAAGTCGAAACACTCAATTAGAAGTTTTTCTTTCTATTACCACCTATGTCAATTAGATATCGTAATAAAATCATAACAGCCCTATTAAGCAACTAATTTGACTCCTATATAAACTAATACAAGATATAAAGCAAACAACTGTAAAGTTTATAATAGTACAAAGCTGCATATAATCCCTTTTCGCAATTTTGATAACAAATGCTAATCAGTCATTTAAGGTTTTTAAACAGAGTTATTTTGGATTGGTTCCTTGTTAGTTGCCAAAGATGAGTGGTGATTATCAACATCAGAATTCTCGAACTCCTATGGTTAATGAAGAGAAGGAACCTATTAGTACTGGCAGTAAAAGGAACCAGTATCTAGCAGGATTTGCAGGTATGTTTTTACATAAAATAGGGAATAGTTCAGCTTTATTATTATATTAAACTTAAAAGGCATTTACCAAAAGAGGTTCACTAAAACAGGTAATGTGCTAATAAAGGTCTAAGTCCTTTTTGGATAATAAATTAAAGCTTTTATGGAAGAGGCTTTGTGGTAAAGATTAGAATTTTCCAATATCTAGTAACTGCCTGATTTTCTTTCATAAGATTTTCAGTAAAAAGCATAAGTTAAACATTATTCTTTAAAAGTTCTCCATGACATACCGGAAATCTTAATGATTTAAGCATTACAATACACTTAATAATAGTATGGCCACTTTCCATTTATAAAAATATTATTAATTTTACCCAGTTGTTACCATTAATACTAGAAGTAATGCTTGACTTTGAATTGACCGGTTGGAGAAAATAGTCAATCAGAATTGTCACTCTGGCATAGTTCTCAGGTTGAATACACAAGTGTCCTCATATCCCTAAAATAGTTTACTTTTTGAAATATATTTTTTTAATTATCAAGAGACAGTTTGCGCAAAAATAGTTCTACCTTTCGATGCTCGAACGTTCTCGTAACTTGATTTTCTAATTGAAAGTTTTAATTGATGGCTCCGCAAATCGGCTTAGTGGAAGCTTTCAAGTAAGGCTGATTGGTTTAATAAAATCAGTTAAAAACCAAATTGTCTCCCGATTAACGAAGTTCATAAATGCATTTATTAATAATTAAATTTTTCCCAACATTAAAGAGGCATTAGTAATAATTGTACTAAGCAGGTCATCTCGTGCGAGTTATTACTAGTTTGTAAGGTCCGATGATGTTTTATTTTAAGCGAAACATGTAACCTTCGGGACGTAAAAAAAGTCCTTATATTTTTTCTTGACTTACGTAGGTCTCTTTGAGATAATGGATGAGTTCTTTCAATTTTTTTTCTCTTAGTGACTCCTATCTTAAAAAAAAGGTAATATTAATCTTCCCCAGAATTACAAACCCATTTCCCTCTTACTAATTTTCTGAAAGATTTTTGAGAAATGCATTGCTACTCACTGGTTCATTTAATTTAACACAAAATAATTACCAACTCAATTTGGCCTTGGAAAGGGTATGAATATTACCCTGGAAATAGCGAATCTAGCTTCATTTAATGAAGGATCTGGTTGCGCCTCACTGTTCTGTGACTTTAGCAATTATATTTTGTTAATGATATCACCATCTCAGCGTCTGCACGGTCTGCAGAGAACTGGATGTTGTAACTCTCTCTGAGAGACTGCAGGAGAGAGCTAAGCTTTGGTTTGCAGTAAATGGTCTTCACTTAAACTAAAATAAAATAAACAGAATTATAGTTACAGTTAGGGATTTAAGTAACATCAATACAGGAAATAATGTTTGCAAATTTTTCGGGAGTTCACCTTGTTATGTTATGGCATACTCAGGTTGACAAGTTGGCAGCTGGCCTAAGAAGAAACATTTTTGTTCTTAGAGGTCTATCAAATTGTGTCTCGCCTATTTTGGTTTTATTCGTAGTAGACTGACATATGCCATATTTATATAGGGATACTCATGCCATACTGATAAGATTTTTAAGTTACAGATCAGTAAGAACCGTTGGAGGTTTAGGTTATATGGGAGATTGCAATGAGCTTTTCATTAATCTTCGAGTTTTTCGCCTTAAAAGAACATAAGATGAAACTCATTACCTAGGTTCCAAATGTATTAACAAGCTACCGATTGCTGTCAGACGACTTCCACTGAATTAATTTAAGAGACATTTGACCATTTTTTTAATAGACTTTCTTGAATTATTTAGAATCTGATCTATTTGTAATCTGAATTATTTCTTTTAATTAGAATTTTTTCAGGGAAATTAATAAGATTAACAAGAGGACATTGGTAAAATAATATTTTATTTTTATATAGATTGTTAATGTGTGCTTGTGAGATATTTAGGTACTTAATCGTTCTTTTTTTAATTTTTATGTAAATGTATTATTATCTTAATTTTGTTTTTCTAGTGTTTTGTATTTTATGACTTGTGAAAAGTAACCATTATATTATCACGGATTAAAATAGGTTTAAATTTGTATTTGGTTCTGGTCTACTGGTTCTCATTGTTAAATTTCTTCAAAATTAATTTCTTTCTAATTTAAATCATAATTACCCAAAAATCTTAATTACATTCTAGGATTCTTCAGAATTACTCCTGTGACTGAACTTTTCTTAGGTTCTGCATATAAAATTACAAATTTTATAAAACGTACCGAAAGACAATTTTAATGGGGAACTTATTTGTTTTGTAAATAAATTATAGATAGAATTAAGAATGACAACTTGTACGTAAAAAATGTTTTAAGTTGCTTATTTTATTTTAATGTGCTTACAAAGGCAAGGATTGGAGTGACCAACATTTTCGTATGTTTGCAGAACAGGTTTCTAGAGAGGCATTTTAAAAAATCGAGTGACTAAATTATTTTATAGTAATCAGGTCTGGGTATATTGCAAAATAAAATCAATCCTGTAATTTTTAAAGGTGCTCAAAATCAACTCGATGTGGATAGAATTTTCCTGAAGTCGTGAAGAATGAAGTCGTAGTTTACATTTTCGAAAAATTTTAGGCGTCTCCTATATTTTTCCAGGCTGGCAAGGTTTCCTAGATTAGATGAAAAGAACATATAGAATGGCCAGCTAGATCTCCTGATTTAAGCCCATTAGACTTTTTTTTTATTTACCGTTATTTAAAGTATGTTGTTTGCTTTTCTAAAGCGGAAAGTTTATAAGTGTTTCGTAAAAAAACTACTAATTACCTTCCATGCTTTTTCCATTGCTTCTATTGATTAAACTATTATTCGGACAATAAGAGAAAAGATTTAATAAATTTCTATTAATTTGTGCACCAAAACCACCATTAACATGGTTTTAAAAATAAACCGCATACAAGAACGCATTAAAAGAACCTTTATGACTATGTTTTCCGAAATAGTTTTTGATAAAGGAATAGCTTGATGCCATAATTAAAATGCAAAAATATTCATTCGCAATAGAGTAATGATCTTCTATGATGCTATTTAAAAGTCATACTTCTAATATCAATGAATCTGAAATGAATCTGAAATACGATTTTTTTTAATGGACGCATTTTAGCCATTTTTTCAAGAATCGTCTCATGTTGGCATATATTCCAGATACTTTACACTCTGAAAGTTGCCAAAGTAGTTTCTATATTTAAAAATTCGGGTAGCGCTAGTGATGAAAATAGTTATCATTTTTCTTTTCATTTTTCCAACGAAAATGTAATATATCTTTCATACTAAATAAATCTGTTTTTTGAAAGCCAGTATGATTTTGCTATAAAATAGCCTTAATTAATTTGTAGAAAATTGAGGGACATTCAAACTGGATATATAGACCTAGGTAAAGTGTTTAAAAATTGATTGCGGTTCTTATGAAATCCTGAAAAATAAATTTCGTTACAATATTTATCAGTATTTATTTTGCATTACATTATTTATTTTGTTGATTTCAAAAGCAATTTCATAAATAGTCCGTTAATGTTTAGTAATTTTAGGTTAATGAATTGCCAAATTTCTCTGAATATTATATGCTAATTTAGCTCCTAATTATCTATCTAAAATAGTATCAAGTAAAATCAGATAAACTGTAGAAACTAAATCCCAGTTCCAACCAAATTCTTATATAAAAAATACAAAGAAAGAAGTTTTGCTCTAAAAATAAGATCATATTTTTGGATGTAATTCTGGAAATAATTAACATTTTCTTGGACTTTAAAATTACAGATTGTTAAATGTTATTAATTCTTTAAAATAAAGAAAAAATATTAATTCGAAATTTTAAATTACAGATTGTAAAATGTTAGTAATAAACTAAACCTTTTTCGGAATAGGCTTATGAAATTGGTTTTATATAATTGAATTATACAAAAACAGGTTTTTAAAAACTCAAACATTTCACTTATTTATTCATATAAAATAAATTTAATATGTGTCCATGATTCTATACAAGATGTGATCACTTGCAATCATCAGACTGGCGCGAGTACACGTCCAGGATTATGGACAAATGAGCGAGTGGTATGAAATCATGAAATGCTGTGCAAAATCCCAGGATAATATATAATGTAATTACTCATAGGCTTGAAGATATATTTGGATCAGGATCTCTAGATGAACCTTCTGGAGGATATAAACTATTAATGTCAATACCAACAGCTCTTTGCCCATTTACACATTTTATTTATGAAGTAGAGTCTCAGAAATGATTTAAAGAGCTGTTCCCTTAATTGATAAGAGCGGGCTTGTAAAAATCCAGGAAAATAGTTATCTAATAATATATATCTTCCTCAATATATTTTGGAAGTGATAGTATCTTGGTATAGACTGGAATTTTAACGCTTTAAATTCATACAAATTCCGTTTGACTGATGATTATTACTCGCATCACCATTACTTAAAATACCAGCCATAACATATATCCGACATAGCACGGCTGACTCAACGTATGGTTTCAAATCCATAAGAAGTCATGAAGAAGGCTAATCAAATCCAAACCATTTTCACGTCCGGTCGGCAGGGATCTTCGAGCCAAATTCAATTGTGACTTCCAAATTCAATTTCAGATATTCTTCTATTATTAGAAATACCAAAAGACTAAGAAAGTAATAAGTTTCTTGTGCCTTCAATATTATGGAAACTGATGTGAAATTTGTCATAGTGAGTGCTCCACTTCAAAACACGAAATTCTAGTAAATATCTTACAAAAAGGATTTAGCTAACTGAACTGCTTCTCTATTCAATCGTTAATTTCGTTCGTTAATTCAAAGTCGACTAGTTCGACTAAAAACTACACGTCCATTCGGTCAGTAACTTCCGGTCCAATTCAATGCATCAAAAAATGTAGAGACCTTAATCAGTTTAACTATCATTTATATAGTTGATGATCAAAACCACTAATTATCCTCACACTACAATCCGCTTATGTTACGTCTCTAGCAAGTCTCTGCAGTCGTCTATTAAGTCTCTGAAGTTTATCAATAAGATCTAGTTATTGCGCATGATGTATTGTTTAAGTTAATTGTTATATTTAAGTTATTATACAGGGTGTTGCACCACTAGGCGAGACAGGAAATCCCATGTAATAATCAAATATTGGCTCCCCTGATTATTTTAGAAAAAAATGTATTAGAATAATTTAAAGAGCACCAAAATCTGCAACCAACAAAATACCTTTAATTATGTTTGGTTTGTCCGTTTAGGAGTAACAGCCAAAAATCTTTACGAACCAGCCAAAAGTTATTACCTTGACTCGTAATGAACATCAAATAATTCGTCATAATAAGTTCACTGCATTAAAATTCTACATTAAAAAACTCAGCTATGAGTTACACATTTAAGTACAAAAAAAAGTACTAATGATTAAATGGTTTTACCAAGGCAATACCGACAAATTTCATACTTGTTTGCAGCGTTTTTTCCAAGTATGCCGATACCAGGAAAATCAACAGTTTATAGAACTGTTACCAAATTTGAGCAAAAAGGCTCTGTAGTAAATAATTGCAAATGCGAGACAAAAAATTAACGAAACAATCAGCAAAGATAAGAAAACGAAGACGAGAATTATAGACTTGCAGGTTTTTTTACATGTGGAAAAAAAATTAAGGCAGGCAAAGTAAGTACAAGAAATCTTGGAGAAATCATAGGCATTGGCCATACAACTGCGTTTCGGGCTTTAAAAAAACAGAAATATTTCTCATACAAATATGGAAATCATCAGGAGGACCATTCTTTCTGAATTGAAATTTAAATTATTATTTAGAACTACTTGATTAGCCTTGAATTTTGCCGAGTTTAAATGATATTGCCGGGGAAAATTAAGAGGTTTGATATCAAATTAATAGTTGCTCGATGCGTACTACGCTTGTTATTCGGGAATATTTAATTAACGCTTTCAGTGGGAATGTTATTAGCCTGCGACATGTAATAAATTCGGCACCAAGGTCTCCTTTCTCCCAATGATTTTTTTTGTGCGGCCATTTAAAAAATTAAATTTACAAGGATAAGGATTATCCAAATCTCAAACAGTTAAAAAATGCGATTTCGATGGAATATAATAAAATTTCAGTTTATCAATTAGCGAATTAGTATACTAAATCTGTCGAAAAAAAGACCGTTTTAACGGAAAAGTATGTACACACTTTTTTTTGCGGAAATCGTTAAAAGAGCATTTAAAAGATTAACTTGAAATTTGTGACCCCGACGCGTACCGGGTTTTTGAAAAAACTTAAAAGTTTTTTGGATATCATTTATCTCGAAAATGGTAGGTTTTTGGAAAAATTTGTGAAGACAAAAAATGTCGGGGAGATAATTTTCTATAACTCTTCTTATTGAGTTCAGTTCATTGCTGCCATAAAAATTGCAAAAAATAGATGGCGCCAAAGTACCCAAAGAAGGGTTTTTTCGCTTTTTGGGATAGAAAAAAATTATTATTGCAGCATTGTCATTGGAAAAGTTGTTGTCGTCTCGAAAAAACCTACAAAATTCATCTAAAAAATTTTCTTGGCCGATAAACCGTTCCTTAGTTATAGCGTCTCAATTACGCAGTTACTTCTTAATTACGCTGCGATTCTGCTCAATAATTGTAAGAATTATGTATACTCGATAATTATCTTTTTTTTTGTTATTTTTTTATTTTTACGAATATACTTGCATGTACATATGTATATCACCGACTAAGTTGATTTAATTTTATTAAGTTTTCCAACTTTGCTTTTATTATTATTACTATATGCACTTATATACTTCCGGATAGGCAGATTGGTGGATAGCAGATAGGTATACATACCTATATTAGGCAGAAGTCACAAGTACATCATACCAAGCAGTCGACAAGGTAAATTTTTTATATATCGCAACACACATCGCCAAGTTTCATGCAAAATTGTGAACGCAAGGAAACAAGCAGCATCCGAATCCAAAAAATTCGTTCTTTTTACCAAGCGAAAAAAGGAGATTTTTTTGATTTTGGTTTCAAGCATTTCGATCTTCTCTGGGGTACCAATTGGCAGGCATTGAGACACGCTTTCGACGATGCAGTGAATCTCCGGGTTTTTAGCCGCTCCAGAGGCAGACTAATTTAACATCATTAGGTACTTCACTTCGCTACGGGACTACTTGACGATTCTTCGGCCCACTTTCCGAGTTTAAGTCGTTAATCATTTTTATGTTTTTATTTACATTACCTTATTTAACTTTAGGATATATAGATCAAGAGCGGGAAAAGGTTCATCGACGTCATATATCATAAAAGTTCGAGTAGCACATTATTTTTGAGTAGTACTTGTTGTTGGATAGCGTTACAATCTTTAGTTTATTTACACTTTAATTATTTTTTTTTACACAGAAGCATAATTAATTGGTTTTTATTTTCGCATTTAAATAATTTTATTGATTTATTTATTTTTTTTTTCTTTTAATTAACGTTGAATTAATTTATTTTCAACAAAATGCCTGAAACACAATCATCCTCATCAGAGGACTTAAACGTTAAAATTAGAGTTCTCTCTTTAGCACGATATAGAATTTTTGATGCTCTTTCAAGATTTACAAATTTTGTAAATGCATTCTCTGATCCAAATCAAATTGGCCAATTACAGGTCAGGTTAGAACGGCTACAATCATTATGGCCTGAATTTATATCAGTTCAGGGTGATCTGGAATTATTTGATTCTAAGGATCACTTGCAATTTAGGATTGACTTTGAGGATGAATTTTTTGAATCTTCAGGTTTGGCTAAAACTATCATTGATAAACATCTCAGAGATATTCATCAAACACATCAGAAATCCCAGATCGCAGAGTCGATTCCGCAAAATTTCCAAAACGCATCATTGCAATACCATTCACACTTTTAACTTTAGGCCAACAGGTCATTAAACAGTATATAACACAAGATTCGGTTAGAATCAGAATTTTACTTTGTAAAATTTTTATTTGTATATTTTATACAACAATAACAGAATTGTATGGTTAGTGCAGTGCTTTATTTCATTCTTCTAATTACACTTATTTACCGAAAAATTGGTGTTTTATTGAAGAAAAAAAATCACAACCCAGAATATCGTGTGTGGAAAAGCCCATACAACTTCTATGTATTATTATTACAAAAGGGTTTTTATTAAGGATAATGATCTTTTTTCTGTGATTTTTTTATTTTTACGAATATCGCAGTTCATCTGTTCTTCACCGACTAAGTTAATTTGATTTTATTAGGTTTTCAAACTTTGTTTACATTATTATTCTATTGTGCACTCATGTACTACTATGTTATATTATTATGGCAAAAGGGTGATTTACACGTCAATGTATTTAATGAATAAATAAATAAGTAAATAAACAATTGCACCTATTGTAAATGTGTGAAATAATAAACAACAATTTTTTTCGTACTTTATTATAAAATTAAAAAATCTTATGTAACCTTATCAAAGTGAGCAAACATAATAATTTCTAAAGTAATAATTTAAAAGTAAGAATTACAAATAACTTTAATTATTAAACATGAATTAATAAGTAATGACAGTTTATTTCACTGTAATTATAGCCACATAATAGTGATAAGCGCAACAAGCTGACAGAACAAGGATTGATGTAAGTGCAAAACATTTTAAACGAAGATTATCATGAAAGAAACAACTTTCATCGAATTCTTTCACAGTTATGAACATTTTTTATATCTCTTTTGACCAATGACGTTAATATTCATATACTATTTTCTTAAATAATCATATAATTTTTTTAATTTTCTTATTATTGTTCATTATTATTATCTATAATTTTGCAATTGAAAATATTTTTTCTTATTGTGAATATGGAAGAACATTTTTAAATATTTTGAGTATGAAAAAACTTGATTTCATCATACAAAGCAAAATGGTCATAATTGTACACGCTATAACTAGGGAACGGTTTATCGGCCAAGAAAATTTTTTAAATGAATTATGTTGGTTTTTTTGAGACGAACAATTTTTTCATTGACAATGTTGTAATAAATAATTTTTTTCTATCCCAAAAAGCGAAAAAACACTTTTTTGGGTATTTTGGCGCCATCTACTTTTTGCAATTTTCATCGCAGCAAGTGGACTCAATGAGAAGAGTTGTAGAAAATGATGTCATTTTGCCGACATTTTTTGTCCTTACAAATTTTTCCAAAAACTTACCATTTCCGAGATAAATGAAACCCAAAAGTGTTTTTTCAAAAACCCGGTACGCGTCGAGGTCACAAATTTCAAGTTAACCTTTTTGTATGCTCTTTTAACGATTCCTGCAAAAAAAAGTGTGTAGGTAATTTTTCGTCACAAATTTGACAGATTTACTGTACTAAATGTTAAAAATGAGTTTGGCTTACAGAGAAATATTTGAACATTTGTAAAAATAAAATTTTTTTAAGTTAATATTTTAGGCTTAATAAATTATTTTTAATAAAAAAGTAAAGTCTTAAAGTTTACAAGTTTTTTTAAAATATTTCATGGCCTATGTTATAATAGTTTATGTGCATATGTACGATTGTATGAATTTTTAAAAATAATTTAATTAAAACCACAATTTTATTATGACAACTTTACTTGGCAGTTTACCCTTATTTAACTTTCTCTTAAAATTTTCGCGAACAACTTCAAAACGGGCAAACCTACAAGATTTAAAGTTGCTTAGTAGTGCTCTTTAAATTACTCGAATACATTTTTTCTCTAAAATAATTAGGAGAGCCAATATTAATTACATAGGATTTCATATGTCCCGCCTGGCGGTGCAACACCCTGTGTTCTATTATATTGCGAAGAGCTATAGATAAAATTCTTTTATTTCAGTATGCCTTGGAGCTTTTTCTGGCGGAAATGCTCTATCTTGGACGTGCCCAGCCTTGGAATACCTGGTTCCACAAGAACACAATAATCTTACTAATATTACCAATAGTACTGTATTAGATGAAGCACCCGGGTTCACATTATCGACAATAGAAATAGCCACTGTAGGAGCAACCGTGATGCTCGGAGGCCTAATATTCGCCATCCCATCCGGCAAGTTTGCTGATATTTTTGGAAGAAAAATCACTCTAATCTTGATTTCGATACTCTACACGGCAAACTTTATTACAATCGCTTTTGCTAGAGATGTGATAGCATTGGTCACTGCTAGATTCATCGCTGGATTAGCACTTGGGGGTAGCTGTGTGGTAGGGCCGATGTATATTGGAGAATTTGCAGAAGAATCTTTGAGAGGAGTGTTGGGATCCGGCTTTAACGTGTTACTTTCATTGGGGATTCTTTATTCCACTTTTATAGGAATATTTACTAACTGGATATGGTTGAATATTTCACTAGCTATTCCATCAGCAATTACAGTAGTTTCACTGTTATTTATTCCAGAGTCTCCTGTATACCTTATAGCAAATGAACGGTTTGGTAAAGCAAGACGTTCTTTAGAATTTTTTAGAGGAAATGAGAACATAGTTAACGATGAAATGATTGAAATCCAAAAAACTTTGGCTGAACGCGATGAGAGTGCAACAATTAAAGAACTATTCACTGAAAAGTGCTACAGAAAAAGCATGATAGCAGGTCTAGGTCTGTTTATGTATCAGCAGCTATGCGGAGTTAATATAATCGTGGTTTATTTGGTACCGATTTTCAGAGCTGCTGGAAGCACTATGGCACCTCTCGCAGCTGCTAGCGCTACCAACTTTATTGCTGCCCTAATAGGGATTTTATCAGTGGTTGTTATAAATAAAAGAGACAGAAAGTACTTTCTCTGCCTGTCAGGTGGCAACATGATGTTAGGAATGCTGGGATTGGGAGTGTTCTTCCACTTACTGCATTATAATATACTTTTTCCTGGACTTGGAATGCTGCCTATAGTTTGTGTGGTATTGTTTGTGGCAGGATTTTCTATAGGCATGGGACCAGTGCCATGGATTTTAATGATTGAACTATACACCCCCGAAATCAGAGGTATTGCCAATGGGGTGAATATCGTAAGCAATTGGCTGACAGCGTTTGTGGTATCGTTTACCTTCCCTTATTTGATGAAGTACCTAGGAAATGTTTGGAGTTTTTATTTGTATGCTTGTATTAATTTGTTAGGCGTATTGTTTATTTGGTTTGTTGTTCCGGAGACTCGAGTTAGGTATAAAAAGTAATTGTATGGTTAGATCTGAATTGTGATAATAATCTAAATAGAATTTAAAAAAAAATTGACTCGCTTGGAAACATGTTCCAGGTTTATTAATTCTTGTATTCTTATCTTTATCATAAGGCAGATAATATTTACTGTGATGTAGTTTGTTTAATTTTCTAATCTCTGAATAAATCATTAATAAAACACCCGCAAGCACAATGGCAATGTTTATTCAATAACGTTAAAAGTTATTGTTATTCTCAATATTTTATTTGTCGGGTGTTTACATGTATAATATTGCTATATTTTTCTCATCTAATGTAATGAGTAATGTTTTTCCAAACTGCATAAGCCATGTTAGATTATATTACATAAACACATGTTGACGTTTAAAGCAGTACAGTATGTTAACGCTTATCATTATTATCGTTATGGACAATCAACTCTTATTAATTCTAATATATGTGAATTGATAAACAAAAGCATAGGCGTGCGTAGGTATGAAGGATCATAATTGTCACTAGAGAAAAGATGGATAAACCAGATGGAAATATATCAAAAAATTTTGAAAATAATACTTAACGATAATATTTTTTTTTCGTAATAATGATAATCTGGATGTATATGTGGATGTATGTCACCCCAATTTTTAAATCTGGTGTTCCACACCTTATGAATAATTACCGCCCCATAAGCGTTATCAATAATTTCTCAGAAATCTTCGAAAAATGCTTAAAAATCAGACTTCGACATTTTTTTAATGTAAATAACATTCTATCAGATAATCAATTTGGTTTTCGGGAGGCGTTGAGCACAACCGATGCAATTCTAGAATTTACAAAAAAAGTTACAAATAGTCTGAATACTGTAACCAACTGTTTAGCCATTTTCCTAGACCTCGTCAAAGCGTTCGATACGGTGCCTCACTCAACACTTCTTCTCAATGTTCTAAATTCCTATGGGGTACGTGGGATCTAGTTACTTGAGTGATAGGATACAGATGGTCAAGATTGATAAAACTCAAAGTGATCCTGTTAAAGTTTAGATTGGTGTTCCTCAAGGTACCGTACTCGGTCCTTTGCTTTTCATCGCCTACATAAATTCTTTAACTAAACTAAAAATAAAAAACGCCACTATTATATCGTACGCTGATGAAACCGTTATCCTGTTCAGGGGATCTTCGTGGCATGATGTTAAAGCTTTGGCCGAGGAAGGACTCACAAAGATTTTATGTTGGTTACAAATATTCCAAACTAACTTTAAATATAACTAAAACAAACTTTATCCCTTTCGCACTCACATCTGTGAATCGACCACATTTTATAACCGTAAAGCTGGGAGGAGGGTATATCGGGGAGGTGGAGTATACCAAATATCTAGGTATAAGAATTGATAGACATCTGAAATGGGACGCACACGTAACATGACTTGCTAACAATATTCGGAGACTTTTTCTGAGATTTTACACTCTAAGGCATATTTTAAGTAAAAAAATCTTATTAATGGTTTACAAGGCGCTGATGAAATCCTTAATAAGGTAAGGTATTCCTATCTGGGGTGGTCTGTACGATAAGTCCCTTAAACAACTAAGCGTAGTTCAGAACTATATTATTAAAGTTATTTTAAAGAAGAACAAAAGGTACTCCACATCTCTCTTGTATTCTGAAGATGTTCCAAATATTAGAACTGTGTATATTTATTCTGTGTGCCTACTTATTTATTCCAAGCCATCCTTTACTGCAACAGTTAATCACTCCCATAGAACTAGAAATAACGTCAATAAACATTTTGTTATACCAAGCAGTAATTCTAATATTAATTGATTCTTTAATTACCTAGCCCCTAAGTTCTACAACTTGCTGCCTGTTAATATTAGGAACATACATAGAAAAAATATTTTTAAGCAACAATGCTTACATTTTATAGTTGAAAATTTAAATTTGTTTCTGGTTCTACTGTAGTTGTATTTTTATACTAAAAATATTTAAACTAGTTTTTTTCTTTTCATTCAAACATTTACTGATTTTAGTTAAATTAGCTACTAATTTTAGAATGTTTAAATCTATATAGTGATTATAACTGCACATACAGATATTTATATCTAGGTGTAGTGTAGATATTAAGAACTGTTTAAGGTTATTCTTGAATAGTTTTTCGCTTTCAAACTTTTTAATTTGATCTGGCAGATTATTAAATAAAAGAGGCCCAATATGATTTAATGATCGAAATGCCAATTTCTACTTACTTATATTAACATGTAAATCAAAACTATGATATTATAATAATTCACATATGCAGAATTTACAATCTACCACTAATTAAGTTTTTAAATTGGTTCAAAAATAAATCAAAAATATCAATATCATTATGATTATTCAGAAATCTAAATGCCCGATGAAAGGGAATACTATATCCATGGTTTGAACCATGAAAACTTAGACAAAAAAAGTTAAAAGATCTTGGTGTCCATTGCGGAATATTAAATTTAACATGGAACTGAGTTTGACAGTTTTACTATTTTAAAAACAAAAATTTGATCAAACTGGATTAGCGCGTCCTGAAATTTAATCGATTAAGTATTACTTGACTATCAAAATTTTGCACTGACCAACCTAACTTATAAGCACAGAACTTTTAAATTGGTTTTGTACCTTTTCAATCAATGCAATATATTAATCATATAAAATACACCAGGCAATTGTAGCATATTTAATTTTTGACCTAGACCTTTTAACAAGAAAACAATAATATAAAGTTTTCACTATATCAATTGAAAATTCAGTGCAATTTCTCAAGGTAAACCCCAGCATCATATCAACTCAACTTGGAAAATGTGGTTGTTAAAATTAAAATTCTCATTGAAAGCAATGTCAGGATGGTTTTTACATAGCAAGTCAGTATTATTTATAGTATACTTTAATTTAAACTTATAATACTAAGACGACGACAATTCTACAGAATGTTAGCAAAATATAATAATTTCTATACGATTTAAGGTCATCTGCAAAGAGTTAAACCTTCGATAAAGCAGACAATTGCCGTAATGCCTGCTCAGTAAATCCCAAACTCCCCAACTTAAAAAACAATAAATCGGAACTAACACTGTCAAAAGTAGCTGACAAATCAGCATAGGTGGAATCCACTTTTATTCTGTAAATATACCAGCTGTAAATCCGAGTTGCTTCGTAGACAGTAGTAAGAAACTTTCTACTGTAGAAAGTTCTCACAGCAGTAAGAAACAAGTTTTCGACAAATAAACATGCGCAATTGAGTAAAATGCGTTCGCACAGAAACTTCTGATCGGTTTCAAATCAAAAGTTTGATGTTCTTACACAAATTTCTGATCGTCATCTGATAATCAGACTTGTTTTCGGATTTATTTCAAGCAAAGTGTCAGAGAATTCGTGTAGCCAGTCAACGCCAATCTTCGGAATATGAACATAACCTCTAAATGGTTGTTTGTATTTTGTCGTTTTGTATAGTCCCTGATATTCGTTTTGAAAAATTCTATTTTAAATTGTTAGATTAGTCTAAAAATGAGTTAATTAAGGAAATGAGTGATTTTAACTCGTCGGAAGAATTTGATCAGAATTTTGTTAATTCACAGTTATGTTGATTCCGATACAGGCTTTTAAAGAAGATTTACTTGAAGAACGGATAAGGCTCGAAAATCAAAACTATTTTGATTAAACTGTGTCTCAATTTAATAGAATGGAATTTCTCGACCATTCTAGAGTAAACCCTGAAGTAGCAAATAATCACACCTCACACATCTTAAACTCTATTAATAATATACAGCTATTTTAAGGTTGTAATGTAATTTTTTTTTGTTTATGTTTTATTTATTTTCCCATTTTTCCACTGGCATAAAAATGTGAGGTTATTTTTCTTCTTCACTCAACCCGTATTTGATGTTCGCACAGATGGTTTCAAATCGATCAGAAGTTGTAATAATTTACGCATGCGCATCAAGAATGGTTTGGAAACAGTTTCAAACTTGTAAGAAATTTGCACTGAATACAAACCTAGTAACCCGTCACATTGCCAATTCGATTAATTGTATCTAAACTTATCAAAGGCCTTCAGAATAACTGAATATTTGGATATACCACCATAGTTCTTAACATGATGTGTATTGCTTGACCTAAAAATAGGGGTGATATAACGATCTTTCCATAAGTGCAAAAAGATGCAAGAAGTCAAGGCCGAATTGAACCGAATATGCAAAAGTTTTTAAAAGATAAATGAGCAGGATTTAAAAAAAATAGTTAGGCAAATTATGCGCATCTAATGATAATGAATTTTTTAGATGGCAGATGCTTTCCTTAGTTTCAGAGATATTAAGCTTATAAGGGGAAACGGTAAGTTTAGAGAGTGTTGGAGTTTCACATAAAGTACAATTTGTCGTATCATAAACAGCAGAAAAATGGTCAGCGAATACAATATGGGCATTATTTGAAGATTGATCACCAAGATGTATGTGGCTTAGTACACTTAGAATCTTAGTATATTTGATAAATCTCCAGAAATTCGAAGGATTCATTCATATATTAATACCCATATCGGTTGTAATTTGTATAACATAATTATCTTTCTCTTTTACATTCGGCCTGAGTTGATAAATAATCATTCGTTTTTGTTTGAGTATATTTTATATGACTAGATTTTTTCCTCACAATCAAGTCCTTTAAATGAGGAGAAAATTATTTTAGCAACTTGAATTTTTCTGAATAGCAAGATGAACACTCAAACTTCAAGGCAATCTCAATCTACATATAATAAATAGACATTAATTTCCAAGCAATTATCATTCCTGAAATCATAGAAGTATTCTCCATGACTTTTATATTTAATCATTTTAGCTGGAATATTAAATATATACGCAATATGATTGTGTGTGCACCAAAATGACTTGGGAAATTTGTGAATATTCGTTCCAAATATCTACCGCTTTCATTGAGGAAACTGTTTGAAACAAGGTGAGAAATGAAAGATACTCGCAGACGATCACAGCATTTCAGTTATTTGGGCAATCCACATATGCTCCAAAATCCCTATTACACTAAGTAGCTTCTGGCAGGTTATAAACTCTCAAAAGTAACAACTTACTGATTGGATATCTTTGGTAGATAATTTCTACTGACTCACAATAGTTAATCTAGTGTTGCAATGACGTTCTCAGTGGAAGATAAACTTCCAAAATAAAACTTAAATTGTTTATCTGAAGATGAACATAAAATTGTTCAATGTGGTTAATTGGTAAGGCTATAAAATGTGAATTGAACTTACTGGATACTGAAATTAACAGTTCACCTCAACATAGAATATTTTAATATAATGACTTTATACAGGGTGTCCCGAAATTACATCGCAATATTTTACCAGCCGCATCTTTGTCTAAAAATAAGACAAAAAGTCCATATACAGCATGGTTCAAAAGTGCATCGTTTTTAAGTTACAGGGTGTTTTATGAATCATGTTAAAGCTGGTTTTTTGTTAATATATCCGGAACGCCTAGTTATAATCTTTTGAAATTTTCAACATTTACTATTGCTTTTATTAAAAACTGATATTGCAACTATTTTTGCCAAAATGTATACAGGATCGTGTAAAATAAATGGTTGGTAAAGTTTAAATTGTTAAAACTTTTTTCTAGCAACTCCGTGATAATTTTGGTACTAGAATTGGAAAGAACAAACATTTTTACATAAAAAAGGTGCTCTTGTCTAATTTCGATAGGAGCTTCCCTTTTCGAAAACATTAGATGTAAATGTTTTGCAAAGAGAACGCGTAAGTTATTTTGGTAACAGTTAATAAAATTAAAAAGCATCTTAAAAATCCGTTGGGGATAAACATGACCTAAGACTATCACAAATACTTTATTTAAGATCAAAAATTGTTTTTCGAGTTCAATTGTTTTTTTTTATGTAATTGAATAGGTAAAAAAAGGAACAATTAATTTATTACGTAAAAAAAAAACATAAAAACACTAAACAAAAAAGCACAAATTACAACAAATGTTCAAAGTGGTTTCCATTTTGCTGAAGACACAATCTTGCCCTACGCGTTATTGCGCGAGTAGCCCTTAAAACAAAAAATGGATTTCTCTTTATTTTATTAATTCAGCACAATTAATCCTTTGCATCAGTTGTTCACGGGTATTTATCTCCACGGCATATACCTACTCATTTAAATGTCCCCATAAATAATAATCTAACGAAGTTAGATCTGGAGATCGAGGAGGTCAATTTATAGGACCACCTCGACCAATCCAACGTTCAGGAAAATGGTTATTCATCCACTCACGCACATTGCGACCAAAATTAGCAGGCGCTCCGTCTTGTTGAAAAATCATGTTTTGGCGTAAGATAAGAGGAACTTCTTCCAGAAGCTCCACAAGATTATTTTCCAGCATATGAAGATAATTCTCCGAAGTTAGCCGATTGGGTAATTCTATTGGGCCAATAAGTTGGTCCCCGATTAATCCCGCTCACAAATTTACCGAAAACCTTCTTTGAAAATTACTACGCCTTATGGCTCTTGGATTTTGATCTTCCCAAAAATGCATATTATGCATGTTAAATGAACCATTTCGTGTGAAAGTGGCTATGGGCGGATGCATAAAATGGAAGGAATTAAGTTTGGATTATTAATTACCCATTGACAAAATTGGATCCTTAACGGAAAATCGTCTGGCTCTAAATCTTGGACCCGCTGGTAATGAAACGGATGTAACCCTTGGGATCTTAGCATTCTTCCAATCTAAAAAAAAATAAATTACTATCGTAACAATAAGTAATTTTTTTAATTACTTACTATAGAGCGAGAGATATGTGTGGCTCTTGACACATTTCTTATACTTGCCCCCGGATTTTCTTCAAAAACATTTAAAACATTTTCTAAATTATAATCTTCTTGTGGTCTGCCTTGTTCACGAGCTCTTTGAAAACTTCCGTTATTGCATAAATTTCGGTGAGTGTTTATAAAAACTTGACGATCTGGAATATGTCTCACGGACAGCCGCTAAAGAACTGCCATTACACAAACCATAAACAAAATGCATGTCAGCTAACTCTAAACTTATCCATCATTTTTGAAAAATGAATCACAAAAAAGAACTAATTTACTTTGCCAAAGCAAATTTAAAAAATGTGAAATGTCAACAAAACGTTAAACAAAATTTAACAAATAAACTAATTGTCTACTAAACTAATTGTCAACAAACACAGCCAAGTATTATTTTACAAGATGTTATTTGTAGTTACTTTTTGAAATACCAATTCATGATTTATTAATAATTGATTTTTTCGAAAACGGAAGCTCCTATCGAAATTAGACAAGAGCACCTTTTTTTATGTAAAAATGTTTGTTCTTTTCAATTCTAATACCAAAATTATCACGGAGTTGCTAAAAAAAAAGTTTTAACAATTTAAACTTTACCGACCACTTATTTTACACGACTCTGTATACATTTTGGCAAAAATGGTTGCAGTACCAGTTTTTAATAAAACCACTAGTAAATGTTGACAATTTCAAAAGATTACAACCAGGCGTTCCAGATATATTAACAAAAAACCATCTTTAACATGATTCATAAAACACCCTGTAACTTAAAAACGATGCACTTTTGAACCATACTGTATATGGACTTTTTGTCTTATTTTTAGACAAAGATGTGGCTGGTAAAATATTGCGATGTAATTTCGGGACACCCTGTATAATAAGCAAATCGATATATTTCAAATAGCACTAATAATCACAGACCGCAATTTATTTTATATGTCTTTTAAGTAGATTTATTAAGACCAAAATAAAAAAATCCACGTGTAACATTTCCCCTCACATACTAGCTTTTTATTCTTTACGTCACTCAAACGAACAAAATTTTACATATTTCTCATAAAATCGCAAGCATACTCCAGGTAGTAGCAGTCTTAAAAAATTTTCCTGATTTTGATGTAGTCTGTTTTTTTTTTTAATTTAGTTTGTTAGTGGAATTACCTAGTGCAGGAATAGGGTGTATTGATTTTTTAACAATTATTTTATATAATTCATTTGAAGACTTAAAATGCTTCGTGCTAAGTCCCGATTTTTGGAGACCATGGAGGAATAAAAATATGATGGCGTTTACAGCAAAAAATTTAACAGTTATCAGAACAGTGAAAGCTTAGTCACACTAGCATTGAAGAAGCAAGTAAAGTAGAAAATGCAGAAAACCAAGCATTATTAATATATATTTTTTTAGTAAAGATGCCAAGAAATGCCATTTAAAGGTATATCAAAATATAATAAAGAACCCTGAGTTAAAAGGGTTCGCTTTTTAACCGGTGTCCCGTATCCGACAAAATGTAACTTTGGAAGATGCAGAAAAATGAAAGGAGATTTGCACAAGTCCTGATAGTGAGATTCCATGATTGAGATAATTCTTAAAACCCCATCAAAAATGAAAAAGTCATAAGCAGATTTTACCTTCTAGCGATGAATTAGGATTTAAGTTCAAAGTAGTCAACTTTAAGGAAAAGCGGTAAGTCAATGGTGCATTGATATTAAAGAGAAATACAAACATTCAAGGAGGAATCACACACAGCAAGAAAAGGTGTTTGCTCTTCTAAATAGAGATTTTTAGTCATATTGAGACGTGGTTCGAAAAAAACATTTTACCAAAAAAAAATGAGATAATTTGATTGTATTAAAAACTAATTTTTTAGTCCACATAGATAAATGATTTGAAATGCGTGACAAAAATTATTTTTTTTACCCAATTTTTTACAAACATAATCAATGTGTAAAGAGAAATTAAGCTGTGGGTCAAGAACCACCCCCAAATATTTAATTTCAGCAACAAATTCTACCTTCTCTCCATTTATATATACAGGGTTATCTGATTCAGTAAACTTATTACAGTTTGATTTTGACCCTAAAATAATTCATTTTGTTTTTGCAATATTTAAGCAATATTTAACTTTAGCTTATTTTTACATAGCCAATCGTAAACAATATTTATTTCACTATTCATAATCCGGGTTATACTATTAAAATATTTTCCTGCTGCGCATACTACAGTCTCATCGTATTAATATCATTTACATATATTATAAATAATAACGGATCCAGAACACTTCCCTGCTAAATAGCTAAGCAAAAGACGAAGATGAACCTTGGAATAACTTTTTTTGGTACAGAGAATATTTAGTTACATAAAAAAGATCTTTAATCTAAATTTCTTTGTTCAGCCTCTTTATTTAAAATGTGAAACGTAATTTTTAAATAAAATTTATTATTTTTTTAATCTTCTTTATTGTCGAGCATCTCATCTTAAGATTAAGTTGACCGTATCGGTATTTTCCTAACGTCCATGAAATAATGTTTCAATCATTTATCGATTTAATCATGTACTTAAGATAATTAATTTTCTCATTATTTTTTTTTTTTGCTTGGAAATTGTTATAGAAGATATTATCAGTAAAAAAATATTAAAATAAAATGCCATTTAATATCCTGATTTTTGGTCTATAAAAGAAACAATTAAATGTTTTAATTTTTTTTAAATATTTCATTGTTAAGTATAAATTTGTAGTATGTACACTTTTGTAATAATATCCTAAATACATAGTAAAAAATTTCAAAGTAAAATAACCAATAAATAAAAAAATCCATTTCTCGATTTCTCGAAGATTTTAATCTCAAAGCAGTGCATGGGAGTTAGTAAACATGGAGCAAACACGGTAGAACAACGCGTCCTGATTGTCAAATATTATTATCATAATGGTAAAAGTTTAATTGTTACTATTCGTAAAGCACGTCCAATATTCGGTTAAAATAATGTTCCTAATTCATCTACTGTAAAAATAATAATCCAAGAATTTGAAAGTACTGGTTCGGTTAGTGATACGAAATTCACGATACGAGCTCGTTTAGATCAAAACATCACGGCAATTCGGGAGAGTGTGACAAAAAGGCCAGAGACGTCATTTCGTCATCGAATGCTTCAGCGAATTCCCACTAAACATTTACAGCTGCAATCTAACTGACTCAGCAACTCCTACCAGACCATGCAGAGCGAAGAGAATTCACCAATTGGATTTTGAACAACCTGCTGATTTTGCAAACAAAATCATTTTCAGTGATGAGGTCTATTTTCACCTTGATGGCTTCATTAATACGCTAAACTGTCATATTTGGTTCTTAGAAAATAAACGAAAGGTTCATCAGAAAGCAATGCATCTACAACGTGTATCGAAAACGAAGAAGGTAATGCAGTAACGGTGAATGGCGAATGTTATCATACTATGATAACTCAATGACATGTAGTTTCAGCAGGACGGTGGCACATGTCATACCACCCGTGAAACATTAACGATCTTGCACAAATTTGCTCCTGATCGTGTCATTTCTCGATTTGGTGATCAGAATTGACCTCCACTCTCTTGCGATTTAATGCCTTTAAACTTCTGGAATATGGGGCTTTCTAAAGTCACAGATTTATGCTAATAAGCCTGCAACCATCGCAGCAATGAATATAAAAATTAGACGCTGTATCAATGAAATATTACTACATATATGTAAATCCGTGCCGGCTATTTAAAATATATTTTGTTTTTCATACATAATTAACAAATGTACATTTCATTATTTTGCCACAGAAAACTATGTTTTATTTAACACTGAAATCTTAAGCTCTTATTGAAACACCCTTTAGTATTGTAAAAAGTCGATTTCTTTTTAAGAAAAGTTAATTTTTGTTGGTCAAATTTGGTTTTTTAGGTATGGACGTCCCGACTATGCCGGTCAGATCAAAGAACATTAGTCATATCGAATTTCAAATCCATGCAAAAAGGCCTCTCCCGTAATATTTGTGTATATGGAAGATCCGAAGGCGTATATAGTCCAAAGGTTCCTGCGAATTGCTAACTGAAGATATTTTTAATCAATAACGACGTACTGCTGACATATTGAATGTTAGAATTGGGATCACAGAAAAAAGGAATAGAAGATCATCTTGTATGGCCTCTACAGTTATAAATATTTACGTCTTTAACTATTGCCCTTTTGATAAGAAACTTAATCAAATAGTTTGTGGAAGTTACTGGTAAAGATTCTTTTAAATCATAATTAATGTATTAGTCTGAAAACGGACTTTTTCGGACTGTAGAATTCAAGAAAGGCAGGCTCGTGTTGGTGGCTTAATTTGAGGTGAAATATCTTTAAATACCCGCTCCAACCTAAAAGGCCTACTGCCCGACAAGGACATCGCTAACAGCAGACAGGGAGAATCTACGAAATTGTAATTTTTTTTATTCGTTAAAAGTTTAAACATTGAATTAGTATTTTCCTACTAGCCATAATATTTAAGTTATATTTAAGATTTGTCAAAAAGAACTACTCCAGGAAATACTATCGAGTATACTTATTCAGGATACGCTTGAATAGCAGTTGATGGACCATCAGGCACTGAATAGTGGATAATTCTTGTGGATTACCAGCAATAAGTAGATTTTAAGATATTGTTAAATTTTTTTTTCCAATTTCGTCACTGTTAAAATATTTTTAATTGTCCATCTTATCAAAGTGCTATTTTCTAATATAATCTGCTAAATTTTCCCTAGAAGTGTCGAAAAACTCCTAATTACTCTAAGATCCTTAATTATAATTGTTTGCTTAATAATAACATTATATTGTATGTGGCTGTTTACATTTCATATAATTTCGTGGATCTGTTAATAAGGGATTAAATATTAAGAGAATTTAAAGAGATTAGATAGACGATAATAATAGCTATGACAATACTTTTATTCGTCTAACCTCTAATATAAATAAAAGTAATATGGGCTTAAAGAGACTCTGATCAATTAATTTATCCCTAAGTATATATTTGTGAAGTTCCCTTCACTCATTGTGAGTTAATTTAAAAAATTGCAAATTTATCATGTTGTATCAGTCATGTGTTATACATGCAGGTAGTACTTACAATGTTAAAAAAATTAGTCTACTAGAAGCTGTAGATAATTGCCTTAAAACTTGGTACTTTACTTCTCGTAAATATTAACGTGGCTCAAAACTGCAACTTATATAGCCCCGGTTCTCAGAAATGTATTTCACAAACTTTTTTTCCATGACTGTAAGTTCAATGGCGAAAGAAATTCACGATGGAAACTCAATCAGCACTGCTCTTCTTAGATGTTCTTATGAAGAACAACAATGGATACCTAAGGACATCAGTCTATCGGACAGGAAAATACCTACACTATAACTGCAATCATCCTGGTGCAATAAAGGTGGGAATCATTAAAACCCTGTATAACAGGGCAGCTACAATATGGAACAACAAAGTTGACCATAAATAGAATTCAACGCCAAAGAGTTACAGCAGAACAGGTATAGAAGCAAACTAATAAAGATAACTATTAAGAAAGCAGCAGAGATAACAAGAAAAGAGAATAAAAATTCGGAGTTTCCTCTGTTTTATTCAGAAGAATTGCTAGAAAATTCAATATCAAGACACTTGTCTTCACTTTGAAGACTACTAGACTGGACGCCAAAAACTGAAGAGTTATCAACCAGAGACAAAGCGACCACTGAGAGTCCTGGAGGACCCTAAAAGACGTTTTTAGATCAGGAATAGCAGAACACGCTTGGTCGAATTGTTAAAACATAAGCTGGAAGCAACTTACATCACGCAAAACCATCTGAAAACCTCTATTCTCAGGACACTGCAAAATCGAATGCACTTTACACTTGGCCAGACGTCACATTCTAGTATGTAGACATGTAGAATAGTTATTATTCTTAATTTATACTTGATAAGAGTTGGAGTGGTACTGCCTAACTACCCGACGTCGTGCTAAATTTAGAATAAAGGCAATGGAAGTTCAAAGGTAGAAAAATAGAATTTAATTGATTATTAGAATGATGTCCGAAGAGACTGTTCCAGTAATAAGGTTCTATACCTACATCTTATTTTGGTATTTAAGATTGGTAGGTAAAAGGTAATTGTATATTGTCTACCATATTATTAAATTATTCTCCGGCTTATATGACCAAGTCACCGATTGGACAGGATAAAATCACCGGTCTACAATATTTTACACAAATATCAATTTACGATTGATTCGGAAAACGAAATGATATCACCAAAAATATGTATATTTTATCATCGATAGAGATTACCAAAAATCGGAAAATTACTATTTAATCATATTAAATATTTTATTTTTCGATACGCCGCTGATATTAAACAAACCGATCTGGCTTATTTAAATAAAGTACTTTCTTTACTGGCAAGGTCGAGAATACCGAATTCATACCAAATATTAACGGTGGCTGTTGTAAGCAATGTGGGCCAGACGAGTGCAAGGTGTTTTTAAAAATGTTGGGAAAACAGGTAAGAAAGGCAATTTTTATTTTTATCGTATAGTGTGTTTCATTACATAATACGGACGCATTTTAAGAGGCGATAGAGCACGAAAACCTAATTTTTATAAGAGTGTTTTGTTTTCTGGAGACAGAATATTATATATATGGGATAAGAGTATTTGACTTATTTTATTTCTTCAAACAATTTTTGCTTTAGGATGTAATTACAGAAAAAAAAAGTTCAAAATCATCATCATAGAATAAAAAAAATATGTTATATAGGTCTATATTAAATCAACTATAGTATATCACATTATACCTCTGAATGCGAATATACATATAAAAAAAAATTGTATTTGTCGTGAATACAATACAATACAAAATTAGAGATTACAATGATAACTTTAACTATAGGTCTAAAATGTTGCACCGGTGATAAATTTAATATATTTGCTTTTTCTGGCATTAGCAGCCACTCTGATAGGTCAAGAACGCATTACCATCACAATGTCAACTTTAAATTTAAATATAAAAATTAAAAATTATATGATTGGATTTGAAATATTTAGATCAACAACCCCGGATAATATCTTAATCTCCTTTATATCTATTTAATTATTAACTAATAGTGTTTAATTTTCTTTCAACGTGCTGGAAAGTCCTCACCCAGACCTTAAGACTTCTGAAGTGCCTGCAAACCAAATTTCTGCCATTTTAACTATAAACTTTGTGAAACTGTCATTAATGGAATCATAAAGCTAATTCATCAAGCTATCAAATTACAAGATTACATTAAACATTGAAAAACACTCAAATATGAAAAAAACAGCTCTCAGATACTCCATCCAGTTTTTTCAGTTGAACCTGAAGCACATCCTTAAAGAGATATATACATTTAAAATATTTTTTGAAGCATGCATTCTAAACTTAAGTTTGATACCAACGACAACGCGATATAAATTTACAGGCCAAAATGCTTTCTAAAAAAACCCTTTTATCTTATTTGAATGTTTACATTTTCCAGGTTTACATACCATTACAAGGTCCATACTCTCTTAAGACCAAACAAAATTATCGAGTATTTTGAAGGATTTCTCATTGTTTTTGAAGTAAGTGTATATATCATGCAAGCTAAAGCAATGGCCTAAAGGTTAGCCTCTATATGCTCTTTAAAGCGCAATACCAAAGCCTTCATTGTGCATCAGATTAGCAGACACATCTTTGATGGACCAAACCGTGATTAGAACACAGGATCAGTTTTTCTCGATATCTCCAAGGCCTTTGATAAGATCATAAACTAATGCTTATAAACACCAATTCACATCTCGCCATATTCTAGTTCCATAAGGCTGAACGCTACTCCTGTTTACATCTAGATGTCCACACTTTCAAACAGAATCTTTCAATTGGTCAATAAAGGAGCTATTACAACATCGGCTTAATGAAGAAACTGGAAATTTAGGTCTTTTTCTCACAGTAAAATTAATATATCCTCTTTTCTCATAATGACTTAACGGATATGCTGAAAAGACGCGTTTATTTGTGTATGGTATAGTAGTATCCAGTTTCTACCTATAAACTCAATATTATTTAATATTTTTAAAATTTTTTTCTAATAAGTTGTCTGTTATATATTATATTATATATTAATGATCTATCAATTAACTTTTACGAGCTAGGTAGTACTAGAACAGCAACATCCTTAGTACCAGGCGAACCAAGCGGTCCCAACATTAAAACAGAAGTACCCGGACCCAGAACTAAGAAATTAGTTGCAGATATTAATGCTATTAATGTAAGGTTTAGTCAAAAGGAGAGTGATTTGCAATTAATACTGGAGGTATCTTTTAGCAAAGTGGCAGTGTCCAACTATTTGTAAACTATGACAAATCTATAGGAAACTATCTCGTTGACGTTGACGATAACGTGTTCCTGGACAGTTTTACTCAAATTTCTTCTATTCCAATTGGATATAATCATCCGGAATTGTTAACTGTGTTTAATGAGGATCATAGGATAGTAAGCAATAGGAAAACTGTCACTCTAAATATTTTATTTCAATAAAATTTTTAGAGAGCTCTGATAAATCGACCAGCTCTTGGCGTATATCCTAGTGAAGAATGGCCGCAAAAATTAAAAGATGTTTTACTCAGCGTATCTCCAGGCTTGCCACAAGTCATGACCATGATGTGTGGTTCTTGCTCCAATGAAAATGCTTATAAAGCATTGTTCATGAGTTATCGGGCAAAAGAGAGAGGTGAAAATGTCGATTTTAGGTAAATGTTAATAGGCTTCTTAAATGACGAGTCACAGGTATACCAGAAATATTGTTGGAATGTCAAGAATATTCTAAAGCTGAAGATAAATATTCTATGATGAATGAACATATTTACATTTTTATAGTGAACTAGAAAAAACTACATGTATGATTAACAAAGAACCAGGTTGTCCCCGTCTTTCACTTCTATCCTTCCACGGTGCTTTTCACGGAAGAACCATGGGTACCTTAGCCACAACACATTCAAAAGCAGTCCATAAGTTGGACGTGCCTTCCTTGGACTGGCCTATTGCTCATTTCCCTAGGTAATTTAATACTTTACTAAATTTCCCAATGTTTTGTGATACTAAACTACCTACTATTTCTAGTTACAAGTATCCCTTGGAGGAAAATATTAAAGAAAACCAAGCCGAAGACCAAAAATGCCTGGCAGAAGTTGAAGATCTCTTCGAACAGTATAAGAAAAAGGGCGTTCCGGTGGCAGGGATTGTTGTTGAACCTATTCAGTCCGAAGGGGGAGACAATGAGGCTTCTCCTGAGTTCTTCCAGGTGAGTTTAATTATATTCATTGCTACATTGCTACATAAATTATCTGTATATATATTTAAGGGCTTACAAAAAATTGCTAAAAAGAATAGTGCAGGATTATTGATAGACGAAGTGCAAACTGGTTGTGGTCCAACTGGAAAAATGTGGTGTCATGAGCACTTTAATTTAGAAACTCCTCCAGACATTGTCACATTCAGTAAAAAAATGATCACCGGTGGATATTTCCATAATATGGATATGAGGTGAGTAATATTAAATTATAATAAATTTTATTAAAAGTTGATGACATATTGAAATCTACTAATCACTTTTCTTCCTCGCTTGACAACTCTATGATAACTTGCCTCGGTTCCGCAGCAGTATTAATTCCGTAATCTTTAGGATCATCAGAATACTTGCAATAATCCGTAAAGAAGTCCAAATATTCCGCTTCAGTTTGCGTTAGCTCACGAGGCGGGGCTACAACTTGGCCTCTTTGCTCAACAGGAGGAGACCTCTTCTTCAACTCTTTACCAGCAGTTTTCTTATATGGAGGAGCAAATGCTCTGTTAAGTTTGTAGGTCAGCTGCTCAAGCTCCGCGTACTGCTTAGCTGCTTTTTCAGCCAAACGCATCACCATCATTTGTTCAGCGTAACAACCACTTTCTAGTAGTGCTACTTGTTCTGCTGGAACCTAAAACGTACTTTTATTAGTGGGTGAAATCTGGAAGCATTATTCCAGCATGTATACAGGCCTAGTCAACCTAAAATTAACAATATTAACTTCTAATAGCAAATCTAGGGCACAAGTTAAAAGAGAACTATAGGGTTTCTTCTATTCTCTCTATTAACTAGAGTTCGACCCAGATCGAACATAGAATGTCGAGAGATGGGAGAGAACTGGAGAAAATACGATGAGATTATTAAGAAAATTATTAAGAAAAGCCTATTCTCAAAATGTGCATCTGTTATACTCTCCATATAAATATATTTAAAAAAAAAACATTACCTTATCAAGTGCAAGCAGTTCGTGTCTGTATCTAGCTTCTATGGCTTTCATCATATCATCTATACATAGGTTGGCATCGTTCGGCCCTATTCTGGTCTCATACACCTCCTCAACAAAAACATGAAGGTTTAAGACTTCATCATCCATAACCAACTTCTTAAATTCATTACCAATTAACTTCAAAGCCAATTCCTCCAAATATTTGGCTCTTTCTTCTTCCCAGCTAATGCCTCCTTCCAACTTATCTATGATCTCTTTAAGGTTCTTAATTTCCTTATCGAACATTTCTTCTGCGCGTCGCATTCCATATCTAACTTGTTCAAGGGGTAAGGCCAATTCTTCTGAGTGAAGTAACGAATTGAGATTCTGCATCTCCATGAACCGAAACACTTCTATTAATTGCTCGGGATTGGTGAAATATAGTTCTGGAGAGTCATCCTCTGGATTTTCTTCTTGGAATTTACCCAGGAGATCATTAAGGGATAGTTCTTGTTCCCTTTCAAGAGACAGACAGTACTTTCCAAATAGATTTTCTTCCAGGTCATCGTCTTCATTAAAGGAAGTTCCTGGTGCATTAGTTTGGTGTTGCTGCCGCCAACTGAATGGACTTACCTTGATGCAAAAATTATAAGTAAAGAATATCGGTTTAATCGATTACACTTACCAGGTGTAAAAACTTTTCGTACATCTGACAGTTTCTCCATTTTTCTTCAGAGTTATATAAAGATGATCTTGCTGCTCCATACTGCTTAGCGACTAACTTATATTCGTTGTATTTATCATAAGCTTCTGTTGCCACTCTTTCCGATTCTTTTAGCAACTCCATTGAAGAGGTGTGATCCCTATAAAGGAACTCTTCGAAAGTATTAACATATTTATTATAGTTTGCCAAAATTTTTTCTATAATCTTTTGCTCAAGAAGAAGATTTTCTTCTATCAGCATAATGTCATCTTCCCTGTATCCATTGACTATTTGAGTCCTAAGAGAGTCTCTCACTGTATCTATGTATTTTCTAATGTCCATGTTATCTGGAATTGGACGTCCTTCTACTATTGTGAAATATTCAGGCGCAAGATCCACAATAGTAGTTAAAGTATCTATAGTTGGATCTTCAACATACAATCTTTGCAGAAGATCCTGTCTTTGTCTGTCTTTATGGCTAGGTTTTTGCGAGCACTTTACTTTAAGCTCTTTTACTCTTATATCATTTCTCCATGCCTTGGTCATAACTTTATGGGCAAATTCTTCAAGGTCTTGGGGATACTTGAAGGGAGATGGTTCTTTACTTAAATCTTTCTTTGTCGTTTCGTCTATTCCATGACCCGTAGTAAAATATCTCTTCTTTAGAGGTGTCTTCGGCTTAATAATCTCTTTTATGGATTTTTGTACCTTCTTGCGTTTATATAAATTCTGCCTCTGGAACCTGATCTTTCCTTGCACAGATGATTTTGAGGAAGAGGAGGTTGATTTAATAATCAACTGGTCTAAAGAAGCTTGAGAATCTGGCTTTCCTGGCATCAAACTTGCCCTAATTGCAGATTCTTCTTGAGATTTATTCTCCATTTTGAAGTAGTAATATATTTAAATAAATGTAAAATAAAATCGTAAAGTTTTGACAAAATATGTCAAGAAATTCGTAAACGCACGTTCGCGACACACAAATAATTTGATATCGATCAAACTGTTTGTAAAAACGTAATTTTATTAAATCAATAATGTTTTATAGGCCAAAGCAGCCTTACAGAATTTTTAATACTTGGATGGGAGATCCAGGAAAGCTTTTCCTGTTAGAGGCAGTTTTAAAAGTGATTAAGCAGCAAAACCTGTTGGTCCAAGTGGTTAAAACTGGCGATAAATTGAAATCGGGACTGTTATCGATAGAAAAAGAAAATCCTGCCTTATTAAATTCAACACGAGGAAGAGGGACATTTTTAGCTATAAATGCTGTTAATACAAAAACTAGAGATAATATTCTGGAAAAGCTTAAGTCAAAGGGTTAGTAAAATAAAATTGTAAAAGTCGTAAATATTTAATTTAAAATTTAATTGGTATTTTAGGAGTTATTGTTGGTGGTTGCGGGGATCACGCCATTAGGCTTAGGCCATCCTTAACTTTCCAGGAACACCATGCTGATATCCTTTTGGATAAATTTGCTCAAGTTATTAAAGAAGTAAAATAAATATTTATTTTTATTAATATTAAACTTATATTATATTATTATAAGTTTATACACATATTTTATATTTACAATAGTTTTAATTATATATATATACATTAATATTAGATTTATTTTATCATTTTTTCCTACAGAAATCAAGTATTGGAAAACTACCTATTGGAATAAATAGTTTTTCCGTTTTCCTTTTATGTATTTCTGATATCGGTCTACGCTTTTTGTGTTTGCTTAATGTTTTGCCCTTCTTACATAAAAATTTTCATAAGACTATTGGCGAATTAAAAATACGCAAAAACTGGGGCTTCTTCATACTAAATCTAATATCATGCTTCAATGGCAATGTTAAATATTTATTGATGTCAAAAATTACCATATCCGAATCACCTAGGATTATTAAGAAGAAAATTAATAACCGGATCTCGAAATCCTGGTCAATAATTTCCTTGTTTCTCAAAGATTGAAAATATGCCTATTTAATTGCCAAAATATCAGTTTGTTCCCACTTTTATGACATTATATATTTGATAGTACCTTAAAAATAATAGCTGCACAGTATCTAAGCTTTTATTGGCAAAGTCGCAAAACGCCGAGAATATATCAGCTGTTTCTCGTCATTCCGAATTCATCACAGTAACGTAAACGGGAATACCGCACGACATCTCTGGTGACACATGGAAGGTTCGCGAGTTTTCCGGATTCATGGTCTAGGTAGGATCTAAGGAGCCCTCGCCGCCAGGCCAGTTCATGTCAGAATATTGATGAATAATCGATATAAATAGAAGTCAATAATTATAGTGTAAATTAATACTTGTAGTAGTCTTAAGTAATTGTGTTTAGTGTGTCAAATAAATCAGTTGACTGTTTTTATGCATCCAGTGTATTTTAATACAAGCCTTAACACTTTATTGACACAATGTCATCGCCGCTGCTTCTGCTACTGCTGCTGTTAAAATTTATTCCAGAACAATTTTTGACTACGCATGTGCGCCATCTTCCTTTTGTTTTTCAGTTTAAACTTTTTTTAGTTCTGTTGTTCCCTTTATTTCAAAAGAATCATCAAAATTTTACTTTAACTGTTCTTTTCAACTTAAGAATTTTAAAAGTTAAGAATTTTCCTTTTTCTACATAAAGATATTTAATTAAAGTCAAAATAAAGTTAATGGTTAATTTTTAAATGTCGCGGCTCTTTTATTATTCTCATTACTCTTGAAAAAAAAATTTTAAAAACATTCTGGAGCCATACCACAGATTGAATATAACATTAAATAGGTATATTTAATCTGTGGCCATACATACATTCTTTTTCTTGATCTTTTTCCAAGTCTCTGGCCTTTAGGCACTAATTACATGATGTTTTCTAGTTTATGGCTCTCTCTATTTAGTAGTCAGGTTTTTGACAGGAAGTTTTTCTAACTTTAAAAAACAACATTTTCCGATCTATTACAATATGAAAAGGTAATTAGCGTAATCAAGTATCTAATTAAGCAATGAAATAAATCGATGTCGCCTGGTTGAGTTTAATAATAATAATATTAATCCTCATTTTTATAAAGAGTGATTAGTAAAAGAAAAACTAAAAACAATATACTTGATAATGGCAGTGAAGAGTAAAAGGCAGGTCTTTATCTACTAGATTTCTACTTCTGGGCCACTTGAAAACTTTGGTTTACTCATTGATGATTAATACTGAAGAGCAACTATGGTAACGCATTATTGACTGTTCTAATCAACTTCGTATAACCAGGGATATAGCACAGGGTACGCCTATCGTGCAGAAGAAGATCAGATGTCTGCATCGAAATGAATGGGGGTCACTTTGAAATGTTGGTGTTTCTATTAATTATTCAATAACTACTTGACTACTTTTGAAACGCTATATCTTTCATAAATTTTTGTTCATTAACCAGTTAACAACCCATCAGAGCAAACCTGCTTCAATTTTATGGAAAACCATCACTCTGGGCAATTTGCAACAAGAAAACCTTTTTTCTAGGAAAAAGTATGTAATTTTTAAAGAATGAATTCACGTTGCGAAAAAAATTACCTCACAAAAGTTGTTCACGACACGACCCCCTGCCCAAGCAAAAACTACCTTTTCTGATTTTCCAAATAATTTTTTAGTATTAACATTTGATTTAGAGTGTTTTAAATTTATAGCAGAAGATTTTTTTTCGAAATTTTATCTCGTGTTTTAAGCCTACAATAAAAAAAAACGTTTTTTTAAATTCAACCTTTCAGTGCTTCTAACTCCCTTAATATGCATTTTTCCCCCTATACTTAAAGGAACTTTTTTTACAATTTTTAGGATTATTATCACGCCCCATATTTTTTCAACAACAGGCTGGGGATTTCCTACGTTAATTCTAAGAAGCCCTTCTATAATTGTTTCAGTTTATTTATTTGACATACAAAGAGGAACATATTTCTAGTGCTAGGATAAATAAAAATTGCATTTCACATCATGATATTAATCTATTTAAATCTTCATGAAGCCATCTTCCGCATTTATTTATTAAGGCAAAGAGTTTCTGGTTATCAGCAAAATCGGTATGCACTTTCATTCATTTTTCATATAGGTACTTTTATTTTATTTTTTTTGTGCCTTTCAAGGGCATTTTGTTTTGTTTATATAATTTTTATTATGTGATAACTACTCTTCGTCCTAATAAGAGGACGAGACTGCAGAGCATATCCTATGCAGATATCCGGCACTATAGAAAACCCGGCAGGCCATCTTCAGCAATGTCTAAGACGGAAGACATTAAGAATGCTTCTCCTAATAATTCAATTATCGAACTCCTAAAGAGGACAGACTTGATTGGGAAAGTATAACCTTAGGAGTGAGCCAGAATAGACCTAGGGTGGCAGTGGAGGTACACAAGGTGCCCAACTCACAACAACAGAAGGATTATTATTTTTGTTTCTTCCTTATAGAGAGTTTGATTAGATTAGATATTAGAGTATTATATACCGACTGAACATTTTCGGATTCTTCTTACTCGTAAGAACTATCCAACATTCGCAGTTCGCTACAATTTTACAATATGTACTCATAATTTGCAATTCCACCAGCATAAGCAAAATTTTTTGCTGGATGATTTTTGCGAAGTCTTGATGAGCCTAGCGGGTAAAAATTGAAGGAACACGAAGTTACCTATGAAGTTCAATCGCAATTATATGAATTATGAAGCGCTTCGTCTGAAGAGATCACTATTACTTACTGTGTAGAACCGCTTTTCGGTGATATATGGAGCTACTAATTTAAAAATCAAAAAATTCCTAACCCAACATTACCTTTGCCAGTCGAGCAGACGCCCTTCAAATTTAAGATCTCTGATATTTAGGTAAGGAAGGCACGGACTTAATAAATATAGCTGGACTGCTAATGCAAATGGCCACCACGACCAAAAATAATCCCTGCCTGGTGGCCGCCATTTTTATAGTGGTTGTGTCTTTTTGATGTTGGTCACTTTGAACATTTTTAGTGTTGCCAACAAAAGATATATTAAATAAAGATAAGAAAGTTGACGATGCTGACATTTGACATGTGATCCGTCATAAACTAAGTATAAAAAGTCGTGACTCGTGCAGTGTCGTGCACTTTCTTCACTCATAAGTAATGAAATCATATAACAATTTATACAAAAATCATAGTTTAAAAAAGAACGAAACTGCCTTAATTTTAAAATGCCTTAAATTTATATCCTTACAATATGATTTTGCACGAGAATATTGTCCGTGTTCTGGAAAGCTCTAGAAAGAATTAGGATTCGTCAGATCGCGAAACTAGTTAACAGTTAAGAGAAATTGTGCAACATCTATAACATTTTTTTTATACCTCTTACCTGTCCATTCCATTTGAATTATTATTTACAACATTTACCTGTTTTAACACATCTGTCTCTTGCTCTCTCTATTAAATTACTAATTTCCCTTTTTATACTTTTATTTAAATGATAAAACTTATTTTACATTTTAATATATTGCTTAGCTCATTTGTGTTTTATCTAAACCATGAACATACCTTTTAGTTACATCCTTTTATGTAGTTCATTTACCATCTGATCATTTTCATGGACATTTATTTTTAAACCATATTCTAAATTAAAATATATGTGCCAGAGATTAGAATTGTTGAAATGGGTATAATAAAAACCAAATGATAAAATTGAAATAACTCTTGTTTAACTTCAAAAATTTAAATGAATACCATTATTTTTATGGTATTCGGATTCGCAAGATACAAGTTTATGAGAACAATAAAACACATATTTTAAAATGCATGGATCTATCCGTGTAAGTTAATTTCGTAAATTTTAACGAGATTCTTAAAAGTACAAGAAAAATATTAGAACTAATGTAACTATCTAAGTTAGCTTCTGTTTCGTTTTTGTGAATATAAGCTCCCAAATACTTTAATTGCTTTGTTTCCCTACAATGGGCTTGTTGCCGACTTTTTTTTTTCGCAATTTTTTTCATAGAATTCAACAACACTTAACATCCTAAATAAACTGTAAAAATTTCAGCTTTCTATGTATATCCAATCTTTAGATATTCGACGTTAAATATTGAATATCCGTAAAAGCCGCTCCCTCCATTTTTGACGTCACGCCGCAGCAGCTCTCTGCGGGCGGCCGACCCCGAACGCATTTGAGTCGGACATTTCAGTGTTTTTGATGTTATTATTTGGTATTATCTAGTTCGCCGCTATAAAAAAGGGTCTATTTTGTTTGATGCCTGAATGTAATAAAACACTATTATTATTAGTTAAACTATTGTTTTGATTAGTGGAGTTTTGTGCAATGTTTTCAGTCGAAAGAGGCTTCATAAAGGCAGATTCTGGGAATTTGCCAGAAGTAGATATGTTCATGGTGCTGGATTATTTTAATAAAAATAAAGACTTTATAAGTACAGAAATGCGTGGAATAAAATTGATAAGGTAAGTAGTCAAGTTATAGGTATAATATACCACTATAGTAATAGGTAAAAATAATAGAGTAAAGAGTGATAGGTACCGGGCGTCTCATTTTAAGTAAGATAACAAAATAACTTGGAAAGTTTGGCGCTGGCGACTATACTGCGCTTTTTTCACATAAATACTAGTATTAATGTGAAAAAAGAGTGGGTTGCTCGATATATGAAAAAAAAATATGGCACAAAGCGCCCCACGCTTTTTTCACCTTAATACTAGTATTTTCCGTTTATTATTGTTTTCAGCTTATATTAAAAATTATTTTTTACTTTTTAGTTTGATATGCTCTAAAAGCGTGTTTTTTTAAACTATATTTATTTATTGTTATTATTATAATTATTTCTTTTTGGATAATTTATTAGATTGCTATCTACGTATTTAAAATAATTTATTTTGTAATAAGTGTATTGGGTTAGGTAGATTAGCTTTGGCTAGACTTCGCCTATGTACATTTTTGGTACTAATAAAGACAATAATATTTATTTATTTATTTATTTAAAATAAATCTTCCGATTTGATAGGAAAACCATTAATTTCAGGTCTGGTAGAAAAGACTATGGTGATAATGCCATTGGATATGTACAAGTCAAACAGCAAGGAGTACTTTGTGAACTAACAGCTAAAATTACGCCAGAATATAAAATAAAGTCAAAAAATTACGACGTGTTCTGTGTTATTAACACTAATGAAAAAGAAGTAGTGGAAGCAAAATGTCAGGGCTGTGCAGCGTCAGAAGGAGGATGTAAACATGAAGTAGCATTTTTGATGTGGTTGCATCGACGTAGTGAAGAACCTTCTCCAACAGAAAAAGTATGTTATTGGAAAAAGTCAAAGTTATCATCTGCTCCGATAACAAAAAAATTTATTTCATCATCTGATTTTGGAAAAGAAATTAAAGCGGTGTATAATGATTCGGTACTACAAGAATATATATATACAGCTAAAAGGCAGAAAATTGAAAATACCTTAATGCGATATGAAAACATTGATAAATATTCGGATCTTTCAATCCATAGCTTAGCAATTTCATACAAAAATTCATTACAAGCAGAAATAAGCTCAACATGCTTTGTTGAATTTATTAAAACAAAAATGAAAAATCAGTTAATTTTAGATGTAGAAAAAGATACTAGAAAACAGAGTGAGAGCAATATTTGGCAGGAAATGAGATATGGGCGAATTACTGCATCAAAGGCTTATGCTGTGACCAGATGTCGAGTTTTAGATGGATGTTTAGTCGAAAGCATTTTAGGGGCAAAACTTTTTCAAACAAAAGCAATGAAGAGGGGATTAAATCTGGAAAGTGACATTTTAAAAGTATTGGAAAACCAAATGGGGCAAAAATTCTCGAAAGCAGGAATATTTCTTTCTCAAGAAAATCCTCTAATAGGTGCCTCTCCTGATGCTATAAATAGTACATCTGTAGTTGAAATTAAAAGTCCAACAACCGAAAAATCATGTTTAAATTACATAGATTCCGACGGAAATATTAAGAAAAAATACTTGTATCAAATTCAGATACAAATGTATCTTAGTAATAGAGCGCATGGAATTTTTGTCATCTCACATCCCGATTTTGAAAAATCAAAAAAAATTACAATTAAACATTGTGATTTTGATGAAAAACTTGTGAAATCTGTAATAAAACAACTGAATAAATTTTGGTTGGAAAACATTTTTAATAAAATAATGTAAAATATTACTCTGTGTACTTACTTATTAATTATTACTACTAACAAAGCATGTTGAGCTTATTTCTGCTTGTAATGAATTTTTGTATGAAATTGCTAAGCTATGGATTGAAAGATCCGAATATTTATCAATGTTTTCATATCGCATTAAGGTATTTTCAATTTCACTAAATAATCTTGTAAATTAATAATTCCACAAACTATTTGCACTATTAAATCTAAATATTTAACTAAACTTAAATGAACACTAGCATGAGGTTGAAGAATGGAAAATTCCCTTATTCGAGAAATCACTCGTTCAACATGTATTCTTAAGCTTGCAATTCTTTTTGATTCTGTAACTTCATTCTTCGAACTTTTTTGACTTGATGAAACAGATGGTGGTCTAACCAGTTGATTATTATTGGCTAAAAGTTGATTTTCGAGATGCTTAAACCCTCTGTCGGCCATTACTTGAGCCCCTGGATCTAATTTTGCCAAAAAAGTTGATTCTTCAACTATCATTTTATCAGTAGTTCTACCACCAAAGCCACTAGAAATGTAAGAAATAAAACCATTTGGTGTACATGCTATTAAATATTTCATAGTGTTACAACCTTTATATTCTGACCATGAAAGAGACTGTAGTATTGGGTTGCTTGGTTTTTGTATCGATATTTCAAAACAGTCAATAATACATTGAACATTTTTATATCTATGCCTAAAGGGAATAGGAAGTTTTTCTTGGACATCATTTAATGATTTAAATTGCACAAATGGATAAAGGTAACCTGCTAATAAAGGTATAGTTTTTTGAATAATATTACATACCCTAGCAACTTGTATGCCAAAATCGTCAGCTAATATTCTATAGGATAAATTTAGTTTTATCTTTTTGAAAGTTAAAAAAATATCTAATCATCTAATTTACATTTTTGCGCTAGAATATTTACAATAAACAATGAATGGCTAGGAATACCTATATAAAGTTTTGGATTTCTTTCTATTAAAAACGTAGATCTTTTTCGTATTTCTTCTGAAAAGTCCATATTCTCCATATATTGCGTATTGTCAGAATCCGACATACTTAGCTGTGAC